>NC_045168.1:635000-875000 GCF_900700415.2 Clupea harengus
CTTACTGGCGGATGCCTACTGAATCTGCCATTTGCTGTTTGGGTGCCTCAGCATTGTACTGTCCTTGAACTAAGAATGTGTGTGTATGTGTGTGTGCCTATCTTTCTGTGTTTTGCCTTTGTGTCTCAGGATGGTCCATATAATTGAGTTTGACATCAGGCACTCACTTTCAGTATAACAGCTCCATGTTAAATAATTTAACCCATTACAAAATTACACACACTCCATTAAAGTTAAAATGTCACTGTGTGTGTGTCACTGTGTGTGTGTGTGTGTGTGTGTGTGTGTGTGTGTGTAAAAAGTCTTTATTATCTCCCTCACTGTGTCTTCACAGAAACTGTACACGGAGAAGTACGAGGCGGAGAAAGGAAAAGCCAGCTATACCAACATGAAGACCCTGCCTGACGTTGAGCATGCCATGGAGGTCAACAAGAAGCAGAGTGAAGTAATTACCCACCATGCAATGGGGTTTTACATTCAGAAAAGATGACACAAACTGTCTGCCGGCTACCAGCCAATCAATACATCTGGCTCATGCATTTGATTTGATTATCAGGACTGGTGGGCAAATGAGGCCAGTGACCCTCCCAGCTGGAGTTAATGAAATTGAACACTGATTACAACATGCCTGTCTATACACAGTTTTATAACTAGTATAAACTAACGATTATTCATTCAATTCATTACACAATGTCCAGTAGTGCATGTCATTTTCTTTCATATACTTCTATCCTAACCTCAATTATGCACAAACGCTGCCCCTAGAGTTAGATTCCAGTACTGCAGCATGTGGAAAGCCTAGAGCAGGACAGTGAGTCGACTGTAACTAGGACCAATATGCATGTGATGGTGTCCCAGTTAGTCCCGTTGATGTGATGTGCATCCATAGTGACATCCCTGATATGAACAATGCAACCCCGGGGGCCTGTGAGGCTCTCTGGGGTATACAGTGAGAGAGGCTGGGCCATGACCACGCTCCCAGCATCAGATGGAGCATTTGTGAAGAGTGGCTACAGGCGTCCGTAGTACTGAGGTCCATTTCTGTCATTGCATTAATATTACACAATGCCACATTACATGACTTTGCTTTACACTGCATTGCATTTCTACCCACTCCTAAAGACCTCATCCACTTCCAACCACTAATGAAACAAGACAAGTGGGGTTGTAAGACTGACTCTAATGCCAGCGCTTAATGCAGTTATCACTCGGTGAGGAACAGGATCCTTTTTTTGTCATGACCCCCCCCCCGTGTCTCCTGACTGACTGCTGTGAAGTCATCTGAAACCGGGACTACGGGAGAGACCAGTGCAGGGAGACCATCTGCTTGTCCACCGACTGTAGCCCAGCCGCGGCTAATCAGCAGAGCTGCACGCACAGATCGATATCTCTAATTGTTTCATGCCGTTAGATCAAGAAGCCCTCCTGCTGTGAGGCCAGTGCCCTGAATGTGTGGAAGCTAGTACACATGTGAACTGAGAATGGGTTTTGGTTTCATTTATTTATTTGTGGGTGTTCTTGTTGTGTATAATATAATATAATATAATATTAAAATATATATTTATATATTAGCAGAGATGTGAGAGAGATTAGTGGTCTTTTCTCTTTGCTTTTTTGTAGGTCAGTAGGTGAAAGTAAACGTCTGTATTTATGTTTCATTAGGAAGGATATACAGTGCAGTGCAGCAGCATAGCATGCACATGATGGCACCAGTGGCATGTGTTAGTGACATCTTTAATGCTGTCATCATGATGTCATCAGCAGTGGCATGTGTTAGTGACATCTTTAATGCTGTAATCATGATGTCACCAGTGGCATGTGTTAGTGACATCTTTAATGCTGTAATCATGATGTCACCAGTGGCATGTGTTAGTGACATCTTTAATGCTGTAATCATGATGTCACCAGTGGCATGTGTTAGTGACATCTTTAATGCTGTCATCATGATGTCATCAGCAGTGGCATGTGTTAGTGACATCTTTAATGCTGTAATCATGATGTCACCAGTGGCATGTGTTAGTGACATCTTTAATGCTGTAATCATGATGTCATCAGCAGTGGCATGTGTTAGTGACATCTTTAATGCTGTCATCATGATGTCATCAGCAGTGGCATGTGTGAGTGACATCTTTAATGCTGTAATCATGATGTCATCAGCAGTGGCATGTGTTAGTGACATCTTTAATGCTGTCATCATGATGTCATCAGCAGTGGCATGTGTGAGTGACATCTTTAATGCTGTAATGTTCTTGTCATCAGCTGGAGTACAGGAAGGGAAAGCAGGACATGCATACATTCAGTGAAGTGGTGGACAGACCAGACATACGCAATGCCACGGAAGCAAACAAACTGGCCAGTAATGTAAGTGTGTGTGTGTGTGTGTGTGTTGCTGTGTGTGTGTGTGTGTGTGTGTGTGTGTGTGTGTGTGTGTGTGTGTGTGTGTGTGTGTGTGTGTGTGTGTGTGTGTGTGTGTGTGTGTGTGTTGCTGTGTGTGTGTGTGTGTGTGTGTGTATGTGTGTGTGTGTGTGTTGCTGTGTATGTGTGTGTGTTGCTGTGTGTGTGTGTGTGTGTGTGTGTGTGAGTGTGTGTGTGTGTGTGTGTTGCTGTGTGTGTGTGTGTGTGTGAGCGTGTTGGTACACATCTTAATGTGTGTGCTGCTGTATGCGTGTGTGTATTGCTGTGTGTGTTTGTGTGTGTGTTTAGGGGGATGGTTTCCTTGTGTTAGTCAGTGTGTATAGGGTGTAGAGAGAGGGAGTGTGTTGGTGGCATTCATAAAACTTTAAGCACCTCTGCTCCTACACCACCCAGCTGTTCTGTCTTGCATACAGAATAACCATAATGGCAAAGAAAGCCTGCATCATTACTGCATCACTCTGCTGGGTTGGTTTTAGATTTCATGTCTGGATGAGAAGCTGAACAGAACCGCCCACATATACAGAATCCCATCAGGTACAAGGGTGAAACTTAGAATACAGTTGTGTTTTGTGGTGTCATTTATTTAGGTTTGTTTCAGAGCTATATTCAATGATCTCAGGTGCATTTACATTCAGTCATTTTGCAGACAGTTGTATCCAAAGTGACTTGGAGTAGGCTACATTGCTGACACACGGTCTCATCAGTATGTGTCCTCCCCAGGGTATAAAACTTGCGACCAGGTGAAGCGTAAACAACAGAAGTAACTTACACTCTTGTTCTCTCTCTCTCTCTCCCTCTCTCTCTCTCCTCTCTCTCCCTCTCCCTCTCCCTCTCTCTCTCTCTTTCCCTCTCTCTCTCTCTCTCTCTCTCTCTCCTCTCTCTCTCTCTCTCCCCCCATCTCTCCCTCTCTCTCTCTGGTCACAGGTGGCATATAAGAGTAAGAACAAGGCTGAGGCGTACAATACGCAGTCTGTACTGGACAGGCCTGATATCGAGCACGCAAAGAAGACCTCTACTCTGGCCAGTCAGGTATCAAACTCATTATACACCGTTTAAAAAATGGTGAAAGCACTATAACACTGGTAAACACACTTAGAGAAAACACCGTAACACTGGTAAAAGCAACCAACAGGATGGTACAGTCCTCCTCTTTATCACACACCACAGTCGTGCTGCTAGCGTAAAACAAGAGCAGGATGCTAACAACAGTGTTGGGCTGAGGCAGATTAGGACGCATGGTTTAAGACCATGTGACTTCTTCAGTGGAATTCCATTTTAAATCGACCTTTCACTATTCTCATTTGCAATGTATAAGCTATCACATGGCTAAGGTTTATAGTCACCCCTAATGGAGGATTAAAGCCAAGCGTTAATTATGTCAGTAATTATGGCCCAAAAGCAGACATGGTGGAGTTGGATTGCTCTCTCTCTCTCTCTCTCTCTCTCTCTCTCTCTCGCTCGGTCTGTGAGAGCCAGGAGCTGAGTCATCATAATCGCACAAACAGCAAGGTGCACTGGAGACTAAGCACAGCTGAAATGTCTGATTGTGTGCTGTCTGTCTTTCCTTTTTTCTCCCATTCTTTTATTTTCATGTTCTTTTCATCTATTCATTGCCGCCGATGCTTCTTCCCACATGTTCTCTCTCAAAACCTTCTCATTCAATCTATTCACTGTCACTTGTCTTTTAAATCTCTGAATGTGTCTGTCTGTTTGAGGGGGACTGTGTCTTCTCATACTGTATGTCCACAGGTGAAGTATAGGGAGAAGTTTGACCAGGACCAGAAGGGACAGAAGCACCAGTATAACCCAGGAGACTGTCTGTCCTTCAAACACACTCAGGCAGCCTCAGCCCTCGCCAGCCAGGTGAGTGTGTAGTAAACAGCCATCCACCAGTCTACACCTATACACACTTAAATATAAGTACACCAGTATACAGTATATATAGAAACTAAAGCAGACTTCATATTGTTATGGTATTCAATTCAAACACACCATTGAACGCTCTTTGAAAATGGTGTTAGCTTAGCAGGTTTTATTTAAAGGAGAAATATGAAAGTCAGCAGGCATAGAGAGTTTGTCCAGTGTTGGAGTGAACACCATTAGCCGAGCGTGGGCTGAGGGGGCGGGGGTCTTTTCGCACGTTCGCCTCTTTCTCTTATTCATTCATTCAGGTCCCGTTTATTGCCCTTCAAACGCATGTTATTCGTGCCACTTAGCAACCATTTCCCTGGTAACCTTTTACACGCAAATTGAGAGGTTCCAGGGCTGACTAAGGTTGCCCAAACTGCTAGTTGCCCTTCTTTGCACAGATATATCAGTGGAAACAGAATCATTCACAGGGCCTTAACAAGGACTCATAAATAAACACATACCACTGTGTAACCCAGAAGTGTTAGGGTAGTCTCACTCTTTATTTCCTTCGTCTCTCTCTCTGATTGGCTATCTTTCTGATGCCCCCTGATGTTAACTCCTAGCGGTGTAAAACTCTGGCCTGTCCAACATTTGAAACGTGCTTAGGGGGCTGCTCTCTTCACTTGCAGTAAAACTAACCCAGGGTGCTCTACAGTGGAGGCACTCTGCATATTTGGGGTAACACAGACCCTTTGGGGGCATCCAGAGGCTCAGCTGAGTTGATGCTAAAGGACAGGCTTTCTATGAATCACTGCGTGGGTGGACACCATGGGCTGCTGTGTGTTTGGCCACAGGGACACAGGGGCATAGTTGTGTCGCTCGCTGGGAACTTAAGAGAGTGTTCTTAAGAGAGCTCCTTCAGGGTCATAGGGGTCAAAGCCAAAAGGAAGATGTTTTAGTGATGACAAACTCCCTGTGCTCTTTTGTGTGTGTGTGTGTGTGTGTGTGTGTATGCGTGTTGTGTTTTTGCTTGTGTGCACACTGCTGTCTCTATGACATGACACAAACTGGCTGCTCTGTGGAAAACATGGTTAAAGGTCATTTCAGGATATTAAACATACTCTTTGTGTGTGTGTGTGTGTGTGTGTGTGTGTGTGTGTGTGTTCATGTTTACCCTCAGGTGAAGTACAAGAGCGGCCAGAATCAGAACGAACCAGCCACAGATCTGCCTAACCTGCTTCATCTGGGACATGCTCTCCATGCCAGCAAGCTCCAGAGCAATGTACTCCTCCATACTCATCCATACATACCCTACATTCTATACTCATCTATGCTCTTTTATACTACACTTCACTCCACATCAGTAAAGATGTTCAGTGATGCTGTCTTACCACACAACAGTGACCTTACAGAACCATCCACAGCATCTACAGTTAATCAAACATCATCTAACTCTGTGTATCTATCTATCAGTGTATCTGTCCAGCACTGCATATTACAGCAGTTACAGCTGTTGCATTTCAGATCCACGCCTACGGCTTTACAGCATGACAGGTTCTGAGGGTGCTGTGTGGCCTTTTTTCAGGTTGAGTACAGGAAGAAGTATGAGCAGTCCAAGGGCCACTACCACACAGCTCTGGACACAGCGGAACAGCTCCACCACAAGGAGAACGCCGTGCTGCACAGTCAGGTCAGTAGCTCACATCCCACTGGGAGGGATTCAGTCCGTAAGAGATCGATCTGTCCAAACGAACAAGAAAGGACTATAAATAATAAGAACGTACTTTATACATATCACTCTGCTTTGGTCATGCCAGTTTGCAGTAGATTCACTGAGGATTGTATAGGAGCTCAGAGTGCAAACATTTTAGACATTTACATGCACGTGTAGTCATCTAGTAAATGCTAATAGACACAGCACAAACTCAGCTGTTTATTTAGTAGTGTTTGTAAGGCATGCCTCTATGGGTGGCTTGGGTACGCTGACCTCATCCTTCTGTGTGCCACTCAGGTCAAATACAAAGAAGAGTACGAGAAATCAAGAGGCAAGTCCCTGATGGAGTTTGTGGACACTCAGTCCTACAAAATGTCCAAGGAAGCGCAGAAAATCCAAAGTGAGGTATGCCACACCACGATGCGATGATATAACAAAACTAGAATAGCACTCATTAGTGTGCATACCCCTGCCAAGGCCCAGCAGCCCCCTTATAATGTCACCGGGCGGATCCGCTCCGAAATTCAAAGGATTCTTCCTTGGCCCATGATACACCTTTCTACTAAGTTTCATGAAAATCGGGCCAGTAGTTTTTGTGTAATCCTTTTAATAAACACCAACCAACTAACAAACAAGCGGACGGGGTGAAAACATAACCTCCCTGGCGGAGGTAACACACAACACTCAGCAGAATGACAGAGTAGTGTGTTCAGTGTGCTGCGGAAGCAGCCCTCCCCGCTCACTTGGATGGATGGTACACAGTATGGCATCTGCATGGATGTCTTGAGTGTGCTCGGGTGGGCGTTTGTTCAGCATATTTACTGGATCGCAGTGACCCTCTCCCACGCAGCAAACAACCCTGAGATGAAACCCTCAGTAAAAAACAAATGGCTGCTTTTGAGTCCCCCTGCAGCCAACTCCATGTAGTCTTGAATGATATCTTTATTTGTGCTTTTTCTTACATTTACACTATTGTATTCTATCATTTGTGCTTTTTCTTACATTTACACCAGTATTCTATCATTTGTGCTTTGCATTTGCATTTTATCCTTTTGAGCTCTTTGATACTAAAGGGAATGTATTGTTTGCATGGCAGCATTGCTTTTGAGACATTGCCCATGTCCTTGTCTTTCTCTTGGCTCAGAGGGAGTATCGTAAGGAGTATGAGGACACCATCCGAGGCAAGGCCCTGGTGGACGTGGACCTCACCCCAGCATACATCACCGCCCGCCACGCCAGCAGCCTCATTAGTGATGTAAGACCCCCTTCAGGCATTCTAAATTCTACATTCTGAAATCAAACATGGATTGTCCCTAAATACTCAATTGACTACTAAACTCTACTCAATTGACTCCATAACTAATTGCTTAATGTTGTCTTATTGGTAACTTCTCTTTGATGAGCACAATGTTCAGTTGAAAGAACAAACCCAGAAATCTACTATATATCCAATAAAAAATTAATAAAAAAACAAACAAACAATACAATTATACCAGTGAACACCATGCCTTCATTTGAACCAAACACAGCTGGTCACAGAGACCCCACAGTCTGCTCTTCCTCTCCACAGAAAGAGTACAAGAAGGATCATGAGCTGGGGGTGAAAGGGAAGGGAATGACGGAGGAGGACACCCCAGACCTGCTGCGGGTGAAGAACGCCGGGCAGATCCTCAATGAGGTACCGTTTGGCGCTCCTGCTGGTCTGGAGTCAGTCATGCCTCAGTTCTGTGTGATAGTATAGGCTCTATATCATGCCCTAATCCATGATGGGGTATCACACTGTGTTTCCCCTCTCTTGAGTTCACGGGCAAACACATTCAGAGAGTACCGCCGTGGTTTACACAATTAAAACACTTCACTGAAGGTTTGCATGAAACAAACAAGAGATATCTGCTAGATCTGCTATTTTTGTTCTGGCAAACCTTCAGTTGACGTCCCTGTACCTCCTGATTGATGAGGACATATTTCTAAAAAAAAGAAAAGAAAAACCCAACACTGCCACAGTCTTTTACCTGCTCACCCACCCCCCCCCCCCCCCCACACACACACACACACACACACACAGCGTGTTGATGCTGCGGCTCTGATCCCATCCTTGCTCTGCAGAAAGAGTACCGCAAAGATCTCGAGACGGAGATCATTGGCAAAGGTATGGAGATCAGCGCCGGTGTTCTGGAGATCCAGAGAGCCAAGAAGGCCTCGGAGATTACCAGCCAGGTGACTAACTCTTCACACTGTCCTCTCACTGAGTGAAGTCACATTCAGTACGTGGTTCACTTTAGCTTGATCATGAATTGGATGATGAATGACCTCTCTATTTTTAGAAATACCTTTTTCTCAAATTGTCTCACACACACAAAACCATATAGCGCTCACCAAGCATAATAGGCATGTTTGCAGTACTTTGTCCAATGCCCTGCAGTTACATTTTTCTCAGGGAAGCCGCTGGTCTGCTTAGTGCACACAGTAGATGTACAGACCAGTTCAGTAGTTATGGCAGGACTTCTACATCATTGCACTTAGTCAACCTCCACAACCTTCATGTCTCTTCTCCTGACTATTGCAGAGAGAGTAAGGCACTTTCACTTACTGCTCAGATAGCTTATGATGGCATGTTTTGGGACACTGTCAGAATTAGAAATATTTCATTAATCCTAGAGGGTAAATTGGGTCATGTTCCAGTTGCTCACATTGTAGAATATCATAAAGAAATTATAAGGTAGACAATACATAGCACCAATAGTCTAAAGTCTAAAGAATACAATCTGAGGAATATAGAAATATAAAAGCGCCGTCACTGCATTTGAATTATGATATAAGTGTTCTTAATCTGCTCTTTGAGATATCCTGCCCATGTGTAGTGTGTAAATGAGAGCTTGAAGCGTAGGATGAGTTAAGAGTTTGGGGTTGAATGAGATTATTGCATAATGGAGCTGTTGAATGAGAGGGCTATGCTTCAGGCACACCCATACAGAAACACAGAGCCTGTGCTCCGATACCTCATGTTGGGTTGAGTTGAGTCACGTTGTGTGTGTGTGTGTGTGATTCATGCAATTCTGTTTGTGTTTTAGCTGAACTATAAGCAGAAGGAGCAGCTGAAAGAGAACATATACGGCACAGTGACTGACACCCCGGAGCTCCTGCATGCTGCCTACCTGAAAGACGTGTACAGTCAGGTGAGCTGTCAGTCACTCTTCTGCCCCTCCCTTAAGCTCCCTTTACTGGAGTGTAATAGAACTCAGCCTGTCACCTTGACAAAGAGACCGGTGGGATCAAGCACCAGAAATCAAATATTTATCCAGGTGCACTGAAAGGAAAACAACCTGTAACAAAAGTACTGACTTGTATCAAACTGGGCCTCAATAGCATTCATGCGGCATAGAACAGCTTAGGTGTTTAAGACAGTAAGAAAAGCACTGATGGAGTCACCAAGAGACAAATTCACTATAAGTTCACTTTGAAAGTGCGTGTGTCAGTTTACACTGTGCTTGCACTGACAAACCCTCCGACAGACCTGTTCAAAATGGCAGTACAGTTATAAGATGTAACCTCATATGACCTTGACATGTACATGTTCAAATTGTTTGCTGTTTTATTTACGACACGCACCACAAAAAAACCCATCTGTTGCTGAAACTAAAGAGACGTTGTCCTCTTCGTAGAAAAAATACAAGGATGAGGCGGAGAGACTGAAGGGCACGTGTGCTGCTGTGTCTGACACCCCAGAGATGGAGAGGGTGAAGACCAACCAGAGGAACATCAGCTCAGTGAGTAGAGCCCTGGGTTAGCCTGACAGACTCCCATCGTAGCCCTAGCAGCACTCTGCATCCTCATCTAAACTCCAGCCACATCTCCTGCACCGCAGACAGATCAATGCCACTGGGACGCTAACCAGACGACCACCTCTAAGCTGCCTACAATTAACTATAATATAACTGTAACTGTAACTTTAGTTAGAGAACACCCTCTAACATTAGTCCCTAGATACTGTTTCTATCATTAAGTTTTGGTGATGAGATAGCCAATTATGTGTGTCGTCTGTTCTGATCAGGTGATTACATTTTTAGCACAAAAGAAAACTATTTCTTTTGACGGGAAAATATTTGTAATGGTCCATTCTTTGTTAACTCTATCCTGACGTTTGTTCGTTGTGGGCCATAGTTGAAGGGTTTAGCACACGCAAAAGTTTCCCTCTTTCTGTGGATCTGAGGCTAACATCAATTAAATTGATTGCTAGTAATGGATTTTGTCTGCGCCAAAAGTCATTTCAACTGGCCATGTCTGTTCCCTCATGGTTCAGCCTGTGTGCATCAATGAATGTCCCTCCCTCACCCTTTACCTGTGTGTGTGTGTGTGTGTGTGTGTGTGTGTGTCTGTGTGTGTGTGTATTTGTGTCTGTACATGTGTCTGTACATGTGTGTGTATATGTGTGTGTGTGTGTGTGTGTGTCTGTGTTTGTGTATGTCTGTGTCTGGGTATGCGTGCAGCTGAGGTACACATGGGACTCGAAGCTGATGAGAGGACTGATGTCCTCTGTCACAGAGACACCTGAGATTGTGCTAGCCAGGGAGAATGCGAAGAACTTCAGCGATGTGAGTGTTCACTTTGCCCAGAGGGGACACCACTCTCTGTGACTGTCACAGTGACACGTCCTGTCGGAGTTGTCCCTTTACCTGTTTGTCCTCAGAGGTCCTACCTTCCTATCTCTGTTGGTGTTGTATACACTGCTGGTTGAACCACCGTAGAGTCTCAGTCTTGAATAACTCACTTTCTGGGTACTGTCTATACTTATGTCAGATGTTTTGTAAGTGATGTGATTTAATGTGTAGTTAACATCAAGGAATCATATACATACCACCAATGTTTGTGGTACAAGAGATATGACTGGTGTACTTTTTGTGCCTGATTGGTTCTCCAGGTGAAGTACCGGGAGGGTGTTGGCAGTGGAACCGCAGTGAGGGAAACCCAAGATATGGAGAGGGTCCGCCGGAACCAGGAGAACATCAGCTCAGTGAGAACATCAGCTCAGCTCACACACACACACACACACACACACACACACACACACACACACACACACACACACACACACACACACACACATACTCCTTAATCTTTGCCTCACTGCGTAACCACCACCTCACTTATAATTTCACTTTGTTTTGAAAATTTGAATGTTTTTTTTAAGGATTGTTCAAAACGGAGGTTTGTCTTTGGTTAAGTTTTTACTGTTGGTTTGGGAAGAAAGAAGTTTTTTTTCTTTTCAAGCAGATGTATTACATAATTTATACTTGGTTATTAACATATTTTAACATGGAAGGCCCAATTTACCCACACATTTAACGCTCATCAAGCTCCTGTATTCCTTAATCACAACATTAGGGAGGGGGGATTTTGTTTTAAAACAAGTCTTTGTAGTTCATCCAGATTCCCGTATGTTCATAGCAGCCTTCTTTAGATTCACGCACTTCTGTTGAAAAACAGTCACGGTTGTCCATCAGATGAGTTGCCCCGTGTGGCCTTGAACTCACCCGCCTAGCAGCTACTTTCACACAGTCACCGCTCCAAGCCTTGGCCCCCTTCCAGGTCCAGATCCAGTCATTACCAGCCAGCAGAGACCCCGGCGCAGCACAATCCTCCATTGAGTGCAGCAGACACTCGGGGCCCGGCCAGCTCGGCATCAGGGGGAGTTCTGGTGCCAGTCTGACAGAACAGGGCCACGGTGTCAGCCCACCCGGACGCCGTTAATGATGAGCCCTGGCGTGGGACTCTGAAGAGTGAGGAGGCCCCTCCTCCTGGACCCTCTGTGATGGAGGAGGTCACCGGCCCTGTTTGGGATTGTCCTCTTGTGGCTTTTGTGTTGCAGTTGTTTTTTGTACGAAATGTGGCCTCCTCGTGGAATCATGGACTAATACACATTGTTGTTCACTGGAGAGCTAGGTCTCTAAATATCATGGGCTCCTTTTGTCCTGTACATCACCAATAATACAATGACTCTGCTGTTGCTCTTTGTGTTGCAGTTTTCTCATGTGAAACTTTGTCCCAACGTACTCATACAGAATACACAGATTACTATTTAGTGAGGACTGTGTCAATACATCAAGGTTGTTCTGACCCTGTTGTTGCACCGGTATTGCTATTTTCCATTATGAAACAGTGCCCTCTCTTAAACTCATAGGCACTGGCTGATACATAACACAAAATAGAATGACAGCGTTTCAAACACTGATGTTCTTCAGACAAGCTGACTTGTCTTGACTGTAATGAAGTTCCTGCCACGCTCTGTTAGGAGGTCAAATATAAAATCTCTGTTCTAGATACCCTTGAAAAAGGCTGTTGTGTGTGTTGTTCATTGAGCATTTAGATAGTGGTTTGGGTTCACAGGCCATAATATACCGCTGTATTGTGAATGTTTTATTTCATGTCCACAGGTGAAATATAAGAAGCCGGCGGGGCAGGCCACCAATGTCGGGATGACCCCGGAACTGGAGAGGGTGAAGCAGAACCAGCAGAACATCAGCTCGGCAAGTGTGCACCTGCATGGCCAGCTCCCAAGCATGAGGAGTGGACACTTGTTGAAAACGAGTTCTTTTTTTCCTGTGGAAACACGATATAAGAGGCCTTAAAAGGCTCTGTAGGGATCATTCAAGTTAAGGGGATTTGCCTTTTCAACAAATAGCATCTTCTGTGTAGAAAAGGTTCTGTGTAGATCGGTTACTACAGTACATGAATACAATTCTTACAAGACTATACATTTTAAGGTTTAATGGTAAGTTTTGGTGTTTTTATATACTTGGCACAAGGGGGATAGCGTGTAAAGATCATCATTCATGGTTTATGTTGTCTCTCTTTTCTCTCTCTCTCTCTCTCTTTCTTTTTCTCTAATCCCCCCCTCAGATAAAGTACCAGAAGGATCTGCAGGAGGTCAAAGGGCGGTTCTGCTCAGAACTGGACACACCTGAAATGAGGCGTGTCCGCAAATCTCAGAACAACATCTCCATGGTAGCGTGCCGGTCACCATGACACGGTTGCCAAGGATATAACACTACTCACCCTCACCCTGAGTGGTCGTGTTGCACCTCCTGTCTCTGTGAACTGGTACACAAACCTACTGTCCGCTGCTGACTGGAAAAGCAGTAACTGTTGCGGCCAGTAACTAATGCCTTGTGTATATTTACACACTAATAATTAATAAAGTTTTCTGCCTGGTGTCCAGTGTGGAGTTTCTTGCTCTCTGACCAAAAGCACCCCTTGAGTTTGTGTGTGTGTGTGTGTGTGTGTGTGTGTGTGTGTGTGTGTGTGTGTGAGTGTGTGTGTGTTTGTGTTTGTGTTTGTGTTTGTGTATGTGTGTCCTAATAAATCTAGAAGGATGGTTGTGTTGTTCTTTATGTTCATTGTACCGTGCTCCTCCTTCAGGCCAAGTACCATGAGGACTTTGAGCGGGCGCGGGGTCGGGGCACCACCCCAGGCCTGGAGGATCACATGGGCATGGAGCGCGGGCACCCCCACCACCACCACAACAACCAGGTGATGAGCGAGGCAGCCTACAAAGGCGTGCACCCACAGGTGGTAGAGATGGACCGTAGACCGGGCATCAATGTAGGTTAGTGTCCTTTTACATCCACAAGCAGTATACTCCTCCCAGTCTCTCTCTCTCTCTCTCTCTCTCTCACTCTCTCACTCTCTTTATCTTTCTTTCATTTTCTCTTTCTTTGACTTTCTGTCTCATTCTCTCCTCTCTCTCTCTATCCTTTCCTAGCCTTATCAGCTTTCCTTCCACCTATCCTTCCTACCTTTCCTCTCTGCTTTTCATATCCATTTTCTATCCTTTGTTTGTACCTCTTTATCCTTTGCTCATCTCTCTTTCCTGTCATGGCTGTTATCTCTGTGAAGACTTGCAGGTGTGGCGCACTGATCCTGGGTCCATCTTTGATTTGGACCCAGTGGAGGATAACATTCAGTCTAAAAGCCTGCAGAGACTGTCTGGTACTGCTCTCCCTCTCATTTCAGTCACTTTATTTATTGACATAAGCATTTATCAGTCATTTTATATTTACAGTATAGTGTGTGAGTCCTTGTTTTAAAGTGTGTGTGTGTGTGTGTGTGTGTGTGTGTGTGTGTGTGTGTGTGTGTGTGTGTGTGTGTGTGTGTGTGTGTGTGTGTGTGTGTGTGTATTATCGATGTGCTGCTTGTTCTTACCATACAGCATCACAGCACCATATTGTATTACTTTCTTTGTGCATTTAATCAAATGAGCTTGCACTGCACCACAAGTGCAGGTTGCTCTGCCAATTCCAGACTGATATAACTTTTTGTATGTAATCATACAATCATAAACACATAAACATCATGACTGTCATTTCACCTTTGTCATCTACCTTTCTTACCTTACATTAGAATTTCTCTAAACTTCTTTTTTCCCCCCCATTCTGTCCATCACCTGTCCTGGCTCGTCCTGCTCCTGTGGCCTCTCCCTGTCTCTTGCTCTCTCTCTGTCACGCTCTGCGGTGCTTCTCGCTTATCTGCTGCCCCCTGGTGGTGGCCGTGCGTCAGGTCGGGCCAGTCGCCTGAGCAGGCAGCAGTCGCAGCAGTCGCTGCCCTCCCAGGCCCAGTCTGCATGCAGCTCCGTCGGCTCAGAGCTGTGGGACAGGAGCCTGTCTGTGTGCAGTAGCAGCTCCACTCTGCAGTCCCAGCAGGACAGAGGTAGCGCTGATAGCACAGGGTTACGCTCAGAGAGGGATAGGTGCAGTGTGTTGTCCAGATATAATATGTAGTAAATACTAGTACTGGTAAATGATAAATTAAAAGACTACGTTTCCCAGGATTTCTGTCTACTGTCTGTGTGCTCAGCCTGGAAAATGTTAGCAGAAGAAAAGCAACATAAACAGCCTAAAGTAAATAGAAATATTGAGAAATAAGCTATTTATTTATTTAAGTCATTCAATTGTTTATCAGCCTAGACATTTTGGTTGTGGTTTTGGAACATGTATGGATAGGAGTGCACAGAAGTTTGTCACCGTATTCCACAGTATCCACAGTCACGTTAATTCTCCAATAGCTCACTGTGTTGCTTGGGACGTTCCTCTCTCTCACTCTGGCCATTTTTCATAATGCATGCTTGAGTTTTTTTGCACTCGCATTCTATCAGGTATGCAGGGATTACGTCCTTTGCATACTTCACATACTTCAGATATGGCATTACACCATTACAACCATCCCATGTGGGGTCACATTTGCAACTTTAGTTTGCATTGTCAAAAAGGATCACCATCACCATAACCGTCCCTCCCACTAAAGTGCAAATTGAATTACAGGCACCCCTGGAATGGAGTGGAATAACTCGACTGCTCTTCTCTCCCATGTACACAGCATGCTTATCGTACTACCCCAAATAACTTAGTCTTGCTCTAATACGAAGTTCACAGGTCAGCCCCACTGGGAGTCCTTTGGATTTGGAGTTGTTTGTCCACGGTCCTTCTCTTTAACCATGCTTCCTGACCCACAAAAACTGTTTCACACTTGCAGTTTGATGAACACTATATTTGTGCCTTTTAATGAAGACCTAACACAGAGATGTGCTGATGTGAAGATAAACCACCTCTTCCACCACCTGTTTTAGCCTGCCGGATGTCTCACCTTTGGGTCCTGGTCCCTTCTAAACCCACTACACTTCAACCCTCCCCCCTCATATCTCTCAGCTGTATTTCTTTTTTTGACCCTCAGTCCCTGTGCTTCCAGGCGCGTACCACCAAGGAGGACAGCACCAGGGGTACTACATGCACCAAGGCAGCATGTCCTCAGTGAGGTCTGTCCAGTCCCCCCCTCAATCTGCCCCCATGGTGAGTCTCAATGCACGGCAGGAAATCATAGATTGTTCTTTCACACTGCTGATTACTCAGTACTGTCTAGCCAATATACTTCTTTACACTATGTTGTGCTACAGCTTAATTTGTGTTGTGCGCACCGCTGGTGTTAAAAATAGAGAGTTATTTCAAAGTCTTTTGACAACAGTGCAGTTGCAACTGTATTTATGGAACACCTGGTATTGTTCCACATGAAAAATATGTACAGTAAATGTAAAACAAATCTCAAGTAGAGATATCAACTGTAGCCAGCAGCAGTTAACCCTAACTTTTGTTTGCCATCTCTTCCACTTTCAGAGAGTGTACCGCGCGCTCTACGACTACGCTGCCCAGGACCACGACGAGGTGTCTTTCCGCGATGGCGACGTCATCATCAACGCCCAGCCCATTGATGAGGGCTGGATGTACGGCACGGTTCAAAGGACCGGCAAGTCTGGCATGCTACCCGCCAACTATGTGGAGTTCTTCAATTAGAGGGGAGGGCCTGGTCCTTTTTGGGGGGGGGGGGGGGGGGGGCATGCCGTCCCCCAAACCCCACCCCGGCCCCCATCCAAGCTGAGGGCACAATAGAAGTCCTGGGAGGCTGAGGAGTCAAGTGCATTCTAGTTCCGAGAAACACATTACAGCCATAATTTTAGTCCCGCTGTTTAGATCTTTATGGGCATAACCTGGACAAGTATTCCGCTCCTCCTGTGCCACATATTAATACACATCTTGCTTTACAAAACTGTGATTCAGCTATGGGTAAGGGGATTAAAATGTCATGTTGTTTTGGTCCCGGATAAATAAATTGAAACGGATTATGACAGTTTGTCTTGTTCTACTCAGGTAGTAACATTCAGTAATATAAGCAGAGAGAGAGAATATGAATATGCGTTGAATGGTAAATAGAATTGCCCTGCCCCCAGGACTTCTGTTCGAAGGACAGACCTGCCTTGTTTTATTCCTTTGTGTTTCTATTTTTGTTTAACTTTCACATTTAGATGTTGTCACTAATACATTTTTTATTATTGTTATTATTATTATTATTATTATTATTATTATATTATGATTTACAAAAAAGGAAAAACATTGAGTGTCAGGCTCCAAGTTTTCCAGTAAGATGGTCTGCAAACCATAACCGGTTATGTTATTATTAACACTTTTTTTCTTATAAAATATTGTGTAAACCAACTCTGCAACTGTTGTTCAGTGCTGTAGACATGGTAAACAATGTCTCCTGTCTCATTGACCTTGACTGTGTTTTATGGCTGTATAAAATATGCATGTACAGAATACTAACTGGGATCCATAGTAAGTTTTCAGAGGCACTGCCCAACTCTATCCAGTGAGTAGCCATTGAATCACTGTCTCCTACAGTTGTGTTTTATGAAACATGTTGAAGCAAAGTTCCAGCAAGTTGTTTTCTTTCTGTGGCCAATGGCATGAGAAGACCATGAAAAAAAGATATTTGTGTATATTAGTACTGCTGAATCTCAAGGTTGTTTGGATGAAGAGACTATGATAAGGGCAGTCCAAAATATGCCAGTTATATAAGCAATATATCATTTTGTCACTTAGATACATATATACAGTACACCCTTAAGATCCATGTTTCTGCAGCAGAGTCATGGATAAAATGGATATTGTCCAGAATATTCCACATTATTAAACTCCAGATTAAACTCCATAGTGTGTTGCTCATCTAATTTACAAATGGTTTTTAATCAAAACTCTGCACATCAGTCTTGAGTTACGATTTTCTTGTACAAAAAAAGGTGTTTCCCTTTGTTGATTTGATTGTGTTAACAGATGCACTGTACCAGACAATAATTGCTTTTGATAACAATGCACCTGAGTTTTTATTAATTGCGGTGGTTCACATGTGTGGCAAATAAACTGCTTTGTCAACATTCATAGATGCTTGCCTCGTTATGTTTTACTTATGTTTAGGAACTACCGTTTGAATGCATTTGAACCCAAAATAAAAATGTATTTTCCTAATATTTATGAGTTTACTAAAATGTTTTATATTTCTCCAAACTTAAAATATGAATTCTCTTAGTCCCATTTCCAACGTATTATTTACACGATAGTGACTGTTACTCGCTACAACAGCAGGGGGCAATGTGAGTTTAAACTGAATAAGGAAACTGCTGAAGCAGAATAATAAGACGAACATCCTGCACGCCCCAATGTTGCGCTTGCGCGAGAGCTTTGAAGGAACCTAAGGGAAGCACAACGAGTTGAGCACCGTGCCGCTCATTGCTGAGAGAATCGGCATTCTGATATACTGTAAAATGATGAAGTTTCTACCAAGGTTACTTTTACTGTTGCTACTAGCCTTTCCAACAACGATTATAATGAAAGGTAAGTGAGACTGATTGAGTACTGTCAATTAAATAGCCTCCTTGGCTTGAAACTGCCGCTCAGTCAACGGTAAAAGCTAGCCAGTTAGCTGACGTGCTAAGGTGGCGCATTGAGTGGAAGGCCAGTCCATACGCACTGACATTAAATGAATTTAACGCTACAGTAGCTATTTCTCATTAGTGCACATTGTTTGGTAGCATGTCCGATACCCCTGGTTTGTGAAATATAGTCATGATCGTATGATTTATATAGCTACTTTGGGTTATTTGCTTTTGTGATCAACTGCACTTGACTGACGTGTCCTTACGGCTTGGCTAGATATGTAGGTTAGCCCGCTACCTCCTTAGCCACAAGTAATGGCTAGTTAGCATTCGCTAACATAATCTAATGTTAGTCAGCCAATAAGTTGTTTGAAGTTAGCATGGTGAATGCTACCCTGTCAAGACGGCGTTCGCTAAGTAACACTAAGTCTGCTTGCTAGTTGCGATATTATTGTCAACTAAACTAACCAAAAGTAATTCATTTATAAATTAGATGCATTAAGATTATGTGCATTAGCAACTGTTAAATCGTAATTTGGCTGTTGGATTAGAGGATGTTTATCCTAACGTTAGTAAGTGTAGCAGCTCAACTAGGATAGGAAGGCTACCAAGACCGTGAACCCACAGAGCTGTTTCCTAACTTGTAGTCTCTCCAAGGAGTCCACTTCAGGGTCCTGTCCTCTTGTCCCAGTTATTTTCAGAACTAAGCCAGGCCATTTTCAGCTTTGGCTAGCAATGGTTAGCGTTTGCCATTCTGAGAGACATTTCTGAGCGTTCCTCAGAGCGTTTTTATCAAACTGTAGCTAGCCAACAGATTGTGCATGGACTTCAATGCAACGTCCACGGTTGGAATCGACCAAGGCTTATAGTAACAGTTGCTAGTAGTTACATTTACATATTTTTGTTACTTGTGCTTTGCCCTCACACGCATGGATTGAAAGTCCATGACGTATCCTAGTCCTTGCTAAACCTCTCGTCATTTTGCCGTAATGTAGGACCATTGGTAGCAGCACAGGATGCTACAGAGGACGAGGAGGCTGCCGATGAAGATTTAGGAGATGATGTGATTGCCGAGGAGGATGACGAGGCCGAAGTGGAGGATGATGAACACACGGAGTTGGTAAGTGCTCAGCCTGTTGTTTTCCTTGTGTGTGTGTTTTCATACTTCACTAGTTTGGCTCTGGGGTGCGTAGAATTATTTATTGAGAATAGATAATAAGGGCTCCTTTTGTAGGTTGTACCTCAATGATTTGCTGAACATGGTTGTTCCCTTACTCTTGCCACACTAAGGACATACTTCTTTGATTATGCTTATTAAACATTCTTCTTCCTTTGCAACACAGACGGAAGAAAAAGAGGAAGAGGAGGAGGAAGAAGCACTAACGGGAGAGGTCAAGGCCTCTCCGCATGCCGATACAACCATTCTCTTTGTAAAAGGAGATGGTGAGTGTGAGTCAAGCCATTTTTACTTTTTCTTAATCAGTTCTTGCCTCTGCCTGCTTGTTTTCCTGCTCAGATGAGTCTGATGTTGTTGGACAGAAATTGACATTAAGAATTCAGAAATATTTGATGATAATGGGGTCAGTTGAGGTTAACTGGAGTCGTCAATCTAGTGTTCTGATTACAATCATATTTTATCAGCAGAGAAAGTACAGTGTGACCTGAAATCTGTCGAGAGAAATTAAATAACATGATGCCATGAACAACTGCAGAATATTTTGAAAGCTGGCATTGCTTCAGCAATCAGACAGAAAGCCAAGACTGTCGCTTAGATTGGACACCTTTCATATAGCTGCTCTTACCCTTGACTCGCATCCTAATTTCCTCCTTCCCATCCCCAGACTTCCCAGCCAACAACATTGTGAAGTTCCTGATGGGCTTCACCAACAAGGGCGCGGAGAACTTTGTGGTGGAGTCCCTGGACGCCTCCTTCCGCTACCCGCAGGACTTCCAGTTCTACATCCAGAACTTCACGGCCCTGCAGCTGGGCCTCGTGGTTCCCCCTCAGCGCCAGGCCACCTTCGAGTACTCCTTCATCCCCGCCGAGCCCATGGGAGGACGCCCCTTCGGCCTGGTCATCAACCTCAACTACAAGGACAGCAATGTGAGTTCAGTTCTGCTGCTCTAGTGCTCACCTCAGATTTAAAAAAGTGAATAAGCTACTATATTTTTGTCATATACTGAGCTGATTTGACTGAATTGGCAGTCTTGCAGTAGGTGGAGCACTGTGGGCAGCTAGGTTTAGTGTAGTATACTGTATGTGATATGTGGTAGACATGTATGACATGGAATGTAGCCTTAATTGTAACTCTTGATGCACAAGCTTTGATTTTCAAGAAGAGAAGTGGGTGAAACGCAGACGAAGAAAAAAAATTGGATTCACTTGACATTTTGTGTAGCATGCCTTGGATAGTGGTTCAGATGGTTGACTGCAAGATGGAGTTGAAGGCCATGGTTCACTGTTGCCATGCATTTTCTGACCCTCTCGCTCTCTCTCCCCCCCATCAGGGCAATGTGTTTCAGGATGCAGTGTTCAACCAGACTGTTACCGTCACAGAGAGGGAGGATGGCTTGGATGGAGAGACGTATGTGAATGCTTTCTTAGTTGTTAATCCTCTTACATATACATTATTCAGTTTCTCCAGGATTTAGTGAATGTTAGTTAGTTATTTATTTATTATTTATGGCTAAATAAACAGGTGGACTCCACGATATGCCTTAAGTTTAATATCAAGTTCAAACACTATTTACAATTTCAAGGCAGAATAACATAATGTGCAAGTATTTTCTTTAACTTGTAATGAGATCCAGCTTTGTTACCAAGCTAATCTCACCGCGGTCGTCAATCCGTCACACACCTGACAGTAAACGAGTGGAACATTAAGCAGTGGCATTTGACACAGACGGTGTAATCTTATACCACCGTCAGGAGGCCAGAAGAAGTGGAATTAAGCTGCAATTGAACATCAAGGCTTATTTTCTGCAATTTTTTTTGCACAATGTCTGCTGTAAAAAGAACATATGCAGCGTCGCAAAACATTTTAATTCTCAAATTGCAGAATTTTGGTTTCACTAGTGGCACTGAATCAGTGGTTTGCTTTTGTAATTTAAGATGTCAACAAAACTATCTATACAAACACTGGAGTAACAGTTTTATGGAGCAACCTGAGATCTCTGAATTGCCACCAGGGGGCGTTGTTGTACGTACACTTTTGTTGTACTCTTAATGTCATTCTGCTTTTTCTCTCACCTATTCAGGATCTTCATGTACGTCTTCCTCTCTGGTCTTGGACTCCTGGCTGCCGTTGGGCTTCACCAGTTGCTGGAGTCAAGAAAGGTAAAAGACAAGTGCATGTAGAAACGCAAGCATTCATAACCCACACACATGCCAGAAACGCCCTACCTTAACCCAGTAACTAGCCAGTGCAAGAACCCGTACGGTGATGATGAGACATTGTTAGTCACTGACATGTGTAGGTGCTTGTGCAGTGCAGGTTGTAACCCATCATGTTGTTTTCCCAGGAGAGGCACAGCAGAAGCAGGAAAAGAAAGTTTGATAAGGCAGCCATGTTTCTGCAGATGATGAAGGTAGACAGGAGACACAGGACAGAACGTTTGCTTGTCAGGACAATGACCATTGGCTGGGTTTAGTCTCTCATGCCTTTGGAGTGGGCACATGAAGACTGGGTCACCTTGTGCCTGGTTTGGAAGTTAAACAACATGCTAAACAGACCTCTGCTTTCGCCTGGCGTTTCTTTTTAGAAGAGATTTGTCAGATTTAGTCATTATGCCTTGGTGCAACAGGCATCATTGTAAGATGCTAATGACTAAGTGGCCTCTTACCATAAGTTTCAGAACTGTACTTAATCCTGCAAATTACTACAGATATCCAGTGAGTGTGCAACTGGCAGACTCTCCCAGCGATTGGCTCACCTTGAGAACATCAGACAGCATATGGCATTTTGTGAGCACAGGCTTTTTGAGACTAGGTCCAAAGTTTGTGGAGGTCCGGAGGAGCAATACTATTGATAATCGAAAAGCTGTTAAAAAAAAAAAAAAAGCATAATATTCAGTCTTCAGCATAAAATATTTTACATAATACAGTGAAACACAGTGTTGGAAGAAGGGTTTTGTAACCACATAAAATCACCATGATTCATCTGTAGCCACAGGAATGCTGTAGGCTGTAAATGAAGGCTGCATTACTATCAGCTCAGCTTTTTTGAATGCATGCATGTGCCTGTGGGCCTGTCCGTCCATCAAGTACATCAGAAGAAAAGCCATTAAGCAGGTTTCAACAGAGCAAGAATATTCCCACCCACTCCGTTATTGGGTCAGGTTAATGGAATTCAGGCACTTGGATGTGCTCATTAGGGTTTAGCGTTTGGACCTCACAGACTATTTTGATTGTTTTCTTAAACCCCCCTGTGCCGTCTCTAGAGGAGAAGACCTGTTGCTAAGGTGGAGATGGGTACCTCTAGCCACGGTGATGTCGACATGGACTGGATCCCCCAGGAGACGCTTAATCAGATCAGTGAGTAAAGCAGCCTTCAGTCTGACATGCCTTCCTTCGTGTGACCTTCACATCCTGAGCACCTCCGTCATCTGCACCTCTGTACTTGCTTAAAGCATCTCCACCTGTGTAGTAGCCTTGCCAATGGATTCACATAGCCTCTCTCATGTGGCCGTCAGTACATTAGGCTCCCTCTTCTCCCTCTTCCTGCAGTGATTAGGTCACGTGTTTGCTTGTAGTTGTGTGTGTATTGTACAACATCGCTATATCCTGTTTTTGAAATCATAATCTCAAGTCTATAAAGGTGCATGGTTGAATATATGATTTGTTGTCATCATAGATTTGAATGGCTAACTTAGGTGATTTGAAATGCATGCTTTAAAAATAAACCCGCTTTCTCCTTCCCTCTGCTGCATGTTTAGTGGTGTCGGTGCTCTGGAAACTCTATTTGTCAAGCCTCTGTAATGTTTGCATGTATGCTTTGGTTCTCACCACCTGGTTCTCTTGCTGTCTCTGCTTGGGGCACTCACTCGTTCTTTCTCTCTCTCTTTCTCTCCTTTTTTTCCCCCCTCCTCTCTTCCTCCCCGGCATCTTCAGTGCAAAGTCGGAGAGGTGAGGCACCCCTTCTCTCAGGATGATGAAGTAGTAGTACAGAAACAGAGCTTAGTGTTTGTCAGCATCAGTCAAGTAAAATGATTTATTAGTAATGAATATTACCCTTCATGTTTGGCATTGTTCAGTTCTTGTCAACCCTTGTGGTCAGTCCATCAAATCCCAGTGGCTGATTGAGCTGACTGAAGGATTATCTTCTGGGTATATGATGGTGTGTTAACCCGTCCCTCTCTGATGTATCGTATCTTCCTCCCTCTCAGACAAGGCGTCCCCCCGAAGGTCGCCCCGCAAGAGGACGCAGAAGCGCTCGGCAGGCTCAGACGAGTGAGGGGCCCGGCCAGGCCAGGCCAGGCAGGCATGGCACAGTTGCTGGTTGGTCACGTGACACTGTGGCCGCACTGCGCTTCATGATCGCTGGGGAGGGTGCTCACCCCAACCCCACCCTGCACACCCCACACACACACACCCCACACACACACCCCACACACACACCCCACACACACACCCCACACACACCCCACATACACACCACACACATTCACACACACATTCACACACACATTCACACACACACATTCACACACACCCCACACACCCCACATACACACACACACACATTCACACACACACACACATTCACACACACACACACACACACACATTCACACACACACACACACACATTCACACACACATTCACACACACACACATTCACACACACACACATTCACACACACACAGAGACACACACACAGAGAGACACACACACACACACAGAGAGAACCTAGTACCGCCCTTTATAGAGTCTGCCCTCTCCAAACAATATGTAAAGTAATATGACTCCTAGTTCCCCCCCAAAAATCTGGACAAGAAGAACAAGAAAGCTGTGAGGTGGGGGGAAGAAGTTTGAAAAGTATGTGCAGTTAGATGAACATTAGGATAGACATCTGTCCTTGAAAAGGGGTTACGTTTATTTTTTTTGTTTTGTTTTTTTTTCTCTTGTTTTGTTTTTGTTTTGGTGATCTCTTGACAGAAATGGTTAATTTACAGGTTTAAACCATAGACACTGATTCACACTCTTCAGGGTTTATTCACATTGTTTGTGATGATGTCAGGGTCACTCAGCAAAACATCAACAAAAACTAGAAGATATGCTCTGAGGTATGACTGCAATTTTTTTTTTTTTTTTTTTTACTTTTGAGAGCCATGTGTTCTTTTTTTTCTTCTCTTGCACTGGTCTTCTGTGTGCTTGAGCACACGGGCATCAATGAAGGCTGCCGCTGTGTTGGATAGCGCCACACAGAAAGCCTGGCTTTGACTTGCCATCTGAAGTGCACTGCGATGTTCAGCCATTTTACTTCTTATGCGAACTCACATAATAATATAAGATTAAGATATGAATTGTGATGATTTTGTTCTTTTTTTGTCACCATATCCTAGATGTGCCTCATACGACAGTGAACTTCTCCAGTTTGTTCTTTATTCAAAATTCCCATTTTTGATGAATTATTACTACTTTGATGTCAGGATTTTAAACCTCTTTTTGTACGTTACCTGAAGAAAGCACTGTTGTATAGGTGAATACAAATGGGATAAAATGCAGTTAATTTATTTCTTCTGATTGTCCGACCTATGAAATTTTTTTTTTTTGTATACTGTATCTCTTACACTGATGCCAGAGGTGACGCTCACTACTGTACTTTGAAAAGGCCCCTTCAGATCGACTCCTGTGGTGACCCAAAGAACCACATGCTTTCTGTAGCAACTTCTCGCATCGACGCGTAACTCTGCAAACTTTGTGCTATCCCGGGTGGAAGGCGAGCAGTCATCCGTAAGACGACAAAGCATCAAAAGGCAAAGTTTCAGGATCGATCCATCTCGTGTCCAAGCTGTTGGATCTCTATGTGTTGTCTTTTTTTTTTCAACATCGCCTTTTTTACCATGTTGAAGTAAGTCAGCGGAAGGGTGCTTGTCTTTTTTTCTTTTTCTTTTGAATGATAAGACCACTCTGTGTCTTGTACATTTTTTTTAAGTCTTCTGAGTATTAACAACATAAATGTGTACATTTGGAGTGAATGACGTGGATTGAATAGGCAAAAAATAAACGTGAATGAAACTTTGTGCAAGTTTGGTCCGTTTGGCGTTTCTGTGCTCTTTTAGCTCTGTTTTATGGTCATATTTCAAAGCATTGCAGAGCCAAAAGGCTTCTAGTACAGTAATACTTTAAGGTTGCATATTTCAACCCTTACACATACTGGAATGTGTGTTCAAAGTTAATTTCAAAGATGAACGGCCATACAGAGATGAGGAATTTAGATGAGGTGGTGAGTTTAAGTTATGTTCCAACATATTTTACATTTCTTTTCAAGATTCATGCAAAACTTCCCATGGAGAGAATGTATAGGTTTGACCTTGATTATAAATCACACCAGCAACTGATGTTGCTACCAAAGAGTGTGAGCAAATTAAGTAAACTACTTTTGACTACAAATGTCTCCTTTTGTGTGACGAAGCAACTTGTGTTTGTACATGCTTCCTTGTATAATTAAACAGTTAGATTTATTATTAGATATTACCTTATATCGGTTTAGATATGTTTGCTCTCCAACAAAACAACAACAAAAAATGACAATGAAATTTCAAATGAACCTTACAGTGATGTGGATGTAGCACCAGAGGGCAAGGCACTATGTTAGTGACACCATTGTTTATGTTTGCCATGTGTTGCGGGCACTCAGCTAATATCTGCAATGTCTGACGGGACCATAAGAGGGCAGTAGAGGATCTGGTGATAACTTTGTTCACAGTAGTTTTTGTTTATTTGTTTTTGTTTTTAAACTGTTTTTGAAGCACTTATAACATTGCTCTCAAAACAATCAAAAACTTTATCATGCCAATTTATGACCCAGGTAAAGTATTGGTCACACTTAAACCCAATATCAACAAAGCACTGTAAACATTCATAAAGGATTGTTAAGTATTCATATCGCTTCATAACAGTTGACATAAGGCTATATGTATACATACTAATGACTGCACTCGTAAAGCATTACAGTGTTATAGTATAAAGCCTTACAGTCTAAAGTATCAGGAGTCATAATAAAGCTTATTTTACATCTTGATAATGACACTGATGACATCTTTGCCGTATGTCAAATGCTCTTCCTGTAGCCACATGTGACTCCATACAAGCCTATACTTATACTACAGCATTATAGTGCTTTATGAGTGCAGTTATGTCTATTTATAAATAGTTATGTAGACTTATCGTCTCACTATGATGCATTTTGAATATTTTATAAACATTTATAAATGTGTTATAATGCTTCATGGATACTGGGTTTAAGTAGAGTATTACCAAAATACTTCATCATGCTTATAAGGCCTAAAGAATAAACACAATGTGTGTCACAAAATATTAATGTAAACTGGTTTTGTTTAAATAGGTGTAGGACAACATGTTACATTTCATTTTCTTGTCTGATATCCTGATTTGCACATGTGTGTGTGTGCAGAAATGAATGCCAAGTTGTAGAGGACTGAAGTGAAGAGGATGAATTGTAGTCTCTGCCCACTTAAATATTTTAAAGGCTGATCTGACTAATTGTAATGTCCTGCAAGATGGCAAGGGCAGAGCTGCAGTCTGAGAGTGAAGCAGAGCTCTCGAGTTAAGCGACAATCTAAGTTGTCAGCGGATATGTACATACATGTGTAACTGAACAGTAAGCAGTAGGCCTTCTGAAAATGAACTTTGACCAGACAGTGAGAGGGTTTTCTGTTCTATCATCAAATATGTACAATGTGATATAGGCAAGTTATTTAAGAAAGATGGATATTGACTTGCTTGTGGCATTTGTGTGGACAATAAGCCAAATGGCACATTGTAGGATGCAAACCAGAGATAGGAATTTCATTAGTTTTTTTTTTGCCCAAAGATCAGTTACTACATTAAAAAAATTAATATAGCAAAAAGAACAGACCTTCAGGTAATGTCAATCAACACCGGACTGGTTGTTACTTGAAATCTCTGACTTCAGGTTCCTATTAAGTTTTTAACAGACAACGGATCAAGCACCCCACGGCAATGGGTGTTGCCTCGTTACCACATTCGTGTAGGATAGACTGGGGTGCACTGTAGTTAAGGGTTAATGGAAGGCTTACGAATTTGCATATTCGTTATGTTGTATACGTATCACGAGCACAACTTTACAGAGATGTTGCAATAAATCTCTATAACATCTTCATATCTACAATGACAGATCTTAAATCACTGGAGGTTTGAACAGATTCGTTTAACAAATGACACATCCCGAAATTGTACAATTATGGGGCATGCCGCATCTGGCGGAACATAGACAGCGCACTGCATAACCTCCGGAAACAAGCAATTGCTATATCTTACTTGCGTATATGTGCTGTATGTGACTTTCTGTCACAAACTGTCTGTCACAAACAATTGCGAAATCTCCGGTTGGGGTTCCTGGTAGAGCATAGTTTACTCAATCAATGAAGAGGTACAGCGGCCTTTTAACCACCTCATTGACTATTTGCTCATTCAAACTCTCCTTGCTTGTTTACCCTCCCTCGCAGAAACGTCATGCGGTAAGACTATACTTCAACCGGTGCCATTCCTGTTTGACTGAGCAGAATCCCCTTGGAGCGCCTCAGCCGACCAATACTCCACCTGGGACTCCTTCGACCTCGCATTTTGGATGCTGATTCTTTCCGAAGTCTGCTTGATCAAAAGTATGGAGGATAAGATGTTATAAAGGACAATAACGGCAAGAATGGGTGGAAAAACGCGATTGTTAGCTGAAGTCCTCTGCGCTACTTTGTTATCCCTGAGTGGCTTAATTTTGGCTGAGAAGAAAGGTAAGGTATCGTTACAACAATTTCTGTCACTAGTTTTAGCTGCGTTTTATTTGAGCGCTTTTTTGTGCCATGTGTTGTGTCACAGTGAAGAGTGTTTCTTTCTGAAAATAGGTTTCTGTAAGACGTAAGCTACAAACGTTTCAACTATTGTTATGCATAAAGTTCAGCGTCCGAGAGTGTACTCTGAAGTTCAGATTCGTTGTCCAATAGCCGAGTTTGTGTTAGTTTATAGTCCAAGAACGGGTTTTACTATTACCAAGTCACATGAATTAATGCGTTTATGGGTGGAGTGAAGAAAACTGAGATCACAGCTGGGAGGCTGCTTCGATTCTGTTAAAAAGGAACAAAACTCAGCCAGTTTTAAGAGACCACATTGTCACCACGAAAGTAACCTGAGACCATCTCCACCCAAATGAAAGCCGAGGGGCAAAACCACAGGCAGGTGCTCAAAACTCTCAACTGATATGAACGACAAGTTGAACATAAACAAAACCTCAAATGCACTTAATATGCCAATCGATCATACTTTAACAAGGCTTAAATAAACCACACAGCGATGCACACTCCAATGTCTTGTTCTGTTAAGAAAGAGCTGGATCTGTTTCCAGATGCCAGATGGCGAGCAGCGGAGAGGCTGTTGGCTCACCGTGTGGGCTATGCCCTGTCTGTCTACCCCTGCTTGCCCCAATCAAGCAGCCCTCCGATATTCAGGGGTGCTCGCCCAGCCTTTGTCTGCACCCTGAGCAGGCATCAAAGCAGATGGCCCTCAATGTGTCTCCACTCACCAGTCCAGACTAAGATAAGACATCTATCTATTCCAGGCCTTTTTTTTCTGTGAGCGGAGTGTGGGCTTTGTTTGTGAGTGAGTTATCACAGGATGAGTAGGTTTCTGAGTAGGTGTTGTCAGAGATGCCCCAAACGTTAGTCGATGGTTCTTGTCCGATTGTCTTGAGGTAAAATATGTGATGTTTCACCGGGCTGTCAATGTTAAAGAACTATTGTAATTGTAGTTTGGTGCTTTATTTATGAAAAAAATATCTGTACACCTGATGACTTCTCAGGTGATGTTTCTGTGAATATGCATATAAATATAGGTAAACATTATTTAAATACAAGGTTAAAATATTCATTCAGAGTATTATACATTAAAAAGGGAAGTCAATAATTGTTCATTACCCATTGAAGGATGCATTTACTTTCATTTTCACTTCTTATATATTGAAGTCCTCACATTAACAAGGTGCTGAAGGCTCTGAAGTTTAGGGTGTTTCAATTCAGAAAACTTGTTGTAGCTCATTTTAAAGGGAATACAAAATATATTTCAGCCCAATGTTGAGCTTTACATTGCACCATGATGTGATTCAGTTGTGATAAAGTCCGACCAAGACACCCTCAGTAAATCTGCGGCTGAAAAGAGGCTGATGAGGCGTTTCCTTTCACTTGCTTTAATAACCCATTTCCCCGCTTCTCTCGGGCTTCCCTCGCTAGATGAAGGATTGTTCAGATGTGATTAAAAGTTGCTAACGAGTGTGCTTTTTTTATTGTTATACCGGGAAAAAAGTGATTGGATGAGTGATTGTCTTCTGGAGGCTTAAGCCCTGAAGCTTATTTGATGGTGTGATAATTGATGCCAGTCATCCTCATTGTTACTTTCTTCCCAAGCAAATTCACTCCCCTCGCATCATTAGTGTCAATCAAGTCACAGGTTCCTTTTTTTTTATTACTCCCTAGATTATAATTAATTTTGGAAGAGGTTATGAAAGATGCAGTTGTTGGATTTAATTGGAAAATAACTTCGTTATGTCCTCCAGAGGATCCTGTTTTAATTTTTGTTCTCATACAGACAAGAGAGTATGGAGCCAGGCAAACAGAAAACCTATTGTCTGAAGTAGGCTTGCTCAAGTACGCCGTATTTGAGCAGCCCTTGCCGTGGAGACTTTCATGAAAATGAGTAAACATGAATAGCCGGGGTGTCGAGGAGGATGACCCCGTTAAAGACATGCACACTCGCTGGCTGTCTCCTCCGCCGCTTGGCTGAGAGTGTTCATCGTGGTGGTATTGAGTGCCGTTTGTTTTCCATGGTCTCTGTGTTGATTGTTTTGGCTCGGCCGGTGATGAAACAAATTCCCTGTGTAGCTTGATACCTTTGCTACTCTGATCTGTCTTGTCTGCTTCAGCCCCAGTATTTCTGTCTGCCCCCCCAACACACACACACACACACACACACACAAGTATGTAGAGAAAATGAATTACAAGTCCCTTATTGAGATGATAATCCATCCCTTGTCATTCTGTCTGAGGGCAGGTCTCCTTCCAGGGAAGAAGCGCTCATTACATGTTTTTGTCTCAATGAGTCTTAACCTGTATCTTAAAAGCATGAACGTGTATCTATGTTGTTACAAACACAGCAACTATCTAAATTGTTGGTGTTGGTGGGATTTCATTAATCCTCACCTCTACTGTTTTGGCTCTGGGCTGCTGTCCCTGTTCCAGCTGGATGTGTCTGTCAATCTAAGATGGTTCATACTATAACATATGCCTCCTCTGGCAATGAATAGCTCTGTGCTTGGTAGTCTTGATCGGTTATGAACAAATTAACTGGGCTTTCAAGTCCACCGTTTCATGTTATGTCCACAACATGAGTGAAAGTAGCGTACTTGGTCCTTATAAAATGTATAGCACCCTCCCCCCCCCCCCCCCCCCCCACCCACACACACACACACACGCACACACCAAGATATCATGAAACACACATCTGTTATCTGTTTACAGTTCTCTCTTATGTGGTTACCAAGTCCAGTTTTGTTTGTGCTATGAATCACTCTTTACCTTCACCCACGTCAGGGAATGTTCTTCAAATTACTTGGAAAGCAATGTCACTAAGCAGGCTCTGTAGAAAGGTTTTCTGTGGTAGAAAAGCTGGAAGGTAGATTTCCAAAAGAAGAGGAAATACTAGCAAAATGTATCTTACCGGTGAAATAATTTTTCTTTCTGCATTGTTAATAGGGTTTTTGGCTGGTGGTATATCAGAAAATGATCCATTACAATCTCTTAGAGGCAGTAATCTGTGAATGTGTAATAACTCTGGAATAATGTTTTAGTTTTATCCAGAGTGGGTGGCTATTGAAGGACATTTTATCATCATATCTAAAGGCATTGTATACAGATAGAGAGAGAGAGAGAGCGGGATGAAACTTTTTGAGTGTTGAGTTATAATTTTTTTTAACCCCTGGCAACTTAAATGTTAACAAGCTGTTTTAGAGCAGTCCGATGTCAAATAAATGATTGAGGGCAGCATTATCAAATCTACTGGACATGAGGATGTTTAACGGTAATATCACACTTTTTGGCTGACTCTGGATCAGCTTCGGACCTGACCCCTCTCCGAGTCACATCTCTATTGGATAGTCCACACATTTACAAACTGCTTGTTCAAGTGTGTTTGCACAACCTTGCTCACTGTCCCCTTGACCCAGTGTTGCACTAACAAACCCCTTGTGACGGGGGGAAGTTTAGATAATGAGGATGTGTTTGTAGGTCTGGATACATGTGGCTTATAAACTCCTCATACCTCAGAATGCCTCTAAAACAACAGACCACTAACCAAAAATGAAACACTGTGGGTCCTAAATCAACAACGAAACTGGCACTGAAAATGAATGCTACCCCTCTGGAGTCTGAGGCCTGTCAGTCGCTTTTCAGGTAGATTGGCATGCCTTGACATTGTTATTTATTTCACCTATCTTAAAAAACAGTGAATATTCATATGCTTACATTTAGCACAAACTCAGCACCAAGAATGTCATTATTATTTTTTGTTTGTTTAAAGGATCGATCTATAGTCTGGACACCAAGCATTTACTATCGATACTGCATTCCATTCCTAATTCAAAATATTGGAGAGCGTTGTCTCTCCCCCCCCCCCCAAGTTCACGCGTATTGCCAGCTTGAGGACACTGAACCTACACGAACGAGCGCAAGCTGAGCTCAACATTAAGCTGTTATACTCTGTCAGTGTTAACTAGATGCATGGCTGCCTATGTATGTTAGCCAAAGCTAAGCCTGTTATCCCCAAAAACAAGCCCACTGTTTCGAAAATAGGCTACACACTGGAGTTGCAGATGCAGATCTTAGTCATGAAGAGCCCTCACCAGTGTCCAGTGAAGCCACTGAGGGCTCAAATACCTTTGATGACCCAGCAGCACACGGACCACAGAGTATGAATGCGAGTACTGGAAAGTTGAAATTACTTAAAATGCCCGTCCCTACTAGTAGCAGTGATAAACTACTGTAAAATCAGGAGGCTTAGCTGACCTTATCTGAAGCTCAGTGTTAACTTTAGCGAAAATTAGCCAACTTGGCCTCTTTCTTAAAATCCTTAGTAGCTCTTATCTGTCTCCATCTTTCAAATGCATCTCCAATATTTACCCGTATTTTACTATGTATCTGGTTATGCAGCTTTTTAGAAGGATGCAGAGGGTTTTTTGGTTGGATAAAATCAAACATTATCTTTTACATTTACATTTACATTTACATTTAGTCATTTAGCAGACGCTTTTGTCCAAAGCGACGTACAAGGGAGAGAACAGTCAAGCTAAGAGCAATAAAAAAGCATGGTGTAACAATAAATACTACTTTACATGAGAATTAGAAAAAACAACAACCTAGAAAAGAGAAAAAAAAAAAGAAGTGCAGGAATGTAACTGCTGAAGTGCAAGTTAAGCGCTAGTCAGGTGCCAGTTAGGAGGGGAGGTGCTCTCTGAAGAGTTGGGTCTTCAAAAGCTTCTTGAAGGTAGAGAGGGACGCCCCTGCTCTGGTAGTACTAGGCAGTTCGTTCCACCAACGTGGAACTACAAATGAAAATAGTCTGGATTGCCGTGCTTGCACGGACGGCAGTGCCAAACGACGCTCACTAGACGAGCGCAGCGTCCTGGGTGTAACATTTGCCCTTACAAGAGCATTTAGGTAGGTGGGAGCAGAACCAGTAAGCACTCTGTAGGCAAGCATAAGTGACTTGAACTTAATGCGAGCAGCTACTGGCAGCCAGTGGAGCTCGATGAGTAGCGGGGTGACGTGTGCCCTTTTCGGTTGGTTGAACACCAGACGCGCCGCCGCGTTCTGGATCATCTGTAGTGGTTTCACCACGCAAGCCGGCAGGCCCGTTAGGAGGGCGTTGCAGTAGTCAAGGCGGGAGCTCACCAAGGTTTGCACCAGCAGCTGGGTGGCATACTGGGTTAGGTACGGCCTGATTTTGCGGATGTTGTATAGCGCAAAGCGGCACGACCTGGAGACAGAGGCGATGTGGGCCGTGAAGGTCAGTTGGTCATCAATAATGACCCCGAGGTTTCTTGCTGTTTTGGATGGAGCAAGAGATAAAGAGTCAGTATTGATCTTGATGTTGTGGTGGATGACCTGTTTGGCTGGGAAGACCATCAGTTCCGTTTTGGCCAGGTTCAGCTGAAGGTGGTGATTTTTCATCCATGTGGATATATCAGCGAGACAGTCCGAAATCCGCGCCGAGACCGTGGTGTCCTCAGGAGGGAAAGACAGAAACAGTTGAGTATCATCGGCATAACAGTGGTAGGAAAAACCATGCGAGCGGATGATAGGGCCCAACGAGGTGGTGTAAATGGCAAAGAGAAGTGGTCCCATCACCGAGCCTTGGGGCACCCCAGTGGTGAGGCGGTGAGGTACAGACAGCTGACCTTGCCATGACACGTTGAACGAGCGCCCAGTGAGGTAGGATTCAAACCAGGAGTGCGCCTTGCCAGAAATGCCCATACTTGACAGTATGGACAGAAGGATGCGGTGGTTGACTGTATCAAACGCAGCTGATAAGTCAAGCAGGACGAGAGCCGAGGATTGAGCTGCTGCTCTAGCTGTTTTTAAGGCCTCCATTACAGACAACAGGGCTGTTTCGGTGGAGTGACCGCTTTTGAATCCAGACTGGTTCAGATCGAGGAGATTGTTCTTTGACAGGAACTCGGTGACCTGTTTGGAAGCTGCCCTCTCAATGGTTTTAGATAGGAGCGTGAGAAGTGAGACCGGTCGATAGTTTTCCACCTGAGTGGGATCGAGAGACGGCTTCTTGAGCAGCGGCGTTACCCGAGCCACTTTGAAAAGAGAAGGAAATGTTCCAGAATTAAATGAAGCATTAATCACCTGTGTTATTGCCGGTAAGACGGCAGGCGATATGGCTTGAAGGATGTTGGATGGGATGGGGTCCAGCGGGCATGTAGTTGGACGGCTACCTGTTAGGATTTTGGAGACCTCACTCTCGCTGAGAGGGATGAAAGAAGGAAAAGATGAGCTATTGACGGTTGCGCCCTTAGGGGAGGGGGACAGTTGGTCGAACTGTTGCCCGATGGCTGCCACTTTCTCTGTGAAAAAGGAAGCAAAGTTATCAGCAGTGAGGTTAGTAGCTGGGAGGGGAGGAGGAGGGTAGAGCAGAGTTTTGAAGGTGGAGAATAGTTTCCGAGCGTCAGTTGCACCGTTGATTTTGTCATTGAAAAAAGTCTTCTTAGCAGCAGTGATGCTGGATGAGAAGGAGGCCAGCAGTGTCTGGTAGCTTGCAAGATCGTCCAGCGCGGCAGATTTGTGCCACTTTCTCTCAGCCGCTCTGAGATTGGAGCGCTGCGTTCGGAGGGTATCACTCAGCCACGAATGAGACTGGGTAGATCGAGCAGGTCTGGTGGAAAGTGGACACAAGCTGTCCAAGCATGAGCTCAGAGTGGAGCAGAGAGCTTCTGTGGCATCATTGACACCTAGTGAGGAGAAAGTGGATAAAGGTGGAAGAGCAGAAGAAACCAGAGAGGAAAAGTGGGTGGGAGAGAGGTTGCGGAGGTTGCGCCGGAACGAGACCATCGGAGGGGGGACAGAGGGTTGCTCAATGAGCCGAACATCGAAGCGAATGAAGAAGTGGTCCGAGCAATGCAGAGGGGTTACCGTTAGGTTGTCCGTGGTGCAGTTCCGAGCAAGGATGAGGTCAAGCTCTTTTCCTGCTTTGTGAGTTGGAGGAGTGGGGACCTGTTGTAGGTCGAACGAGTGAACCAGGGTTCGAAAGTCAGCTGAGTTGGGATTGTCTAGGTGGATGTTCATGTCGCCAAGGATGAGTGTTGGACACTCCTGCTCAGGGATGGATGACAGCAGGGTGTCCAGCTCATGGACGAAATCGCCCTGTTGTCCTGGTGGACGGTAGATAACAATCACATAAGTTTTAACAGGAGCAGTTACCATAATTGCATGATATTCAAAGGAGGCATACCTGTTTGAAGGCAGCAGTGGAGTGAATTTCCAGTTGTCTGAAATCAGCAGCCCCGTCCCACCTCCACGACCAGATGGCTGGGGAGTATGGGAGAAGGCATAGTTGGTGGAGAGTGCTGCCGGGGTAGCATTGTCTTCAGGTGTGATCCATGTCTCCGTGAGAGCCAAGAGCCCTAGGGAGAGGTGGTTGGCATAACCTGAGATGAAATCAGCTTTCTTGACTGCAGACTGACAGTTCCACAGGCCAACAGAGAAAGAGGTTACAGTAGATGAGGTTTGTTGGAGTGAGCGGAGGTTACCCAGGTTGCGCTGCCGTCTGCTGCGCTGCGATCTTTTTTGACAACCAGTGACAACAGAGATGCTACTGTGACACATGGCTATGGCAGAGTCAAAATGTCTCTGTCGGTCCAGTTGATTTGCTTACTTACACAGCAGCAACACGCTGTGTTGGCGTTCCTATCCGGCAACCCAGGGTGTCAAAATGGAACTGGTGAAATGGGCAAAGGGGATCACACCGGCCGACACAAACAGACATTCTGTTCCGGAACGGAGGAGAATATACTGGCTGTAGCATTGTTGATTTGGCGTTGCTGCCTTGTAATCGCTGGAGAAGGGGGATTTCCACAACATTATTGATGACAGCATGGGGGTCATCTGCGTTGCCACTGACAGCCCTTCTGCACTATTCCCACCAACTTGGGGGCTATCCGTGCCGCTCAGGTTCCCAATTTCACTGACGGTGTCAGGATCATGCCAATTGCCAGGCCTGTGGTGGTGCTAGGGGCGACCGGCCCTGATCTTCTCCTCAACACCTCAGGGATTATGCCTTCTACTGTCCCACCTCTGCTGTTGCCAGGGCTTGTGGGGGTGCTGGAGTGCTGCGATCGTATTTGTACCATTTTTCCAATACCCTAGGTCCACACCAAAACATTGAAAAGCCATAGAAGTGTTTGTTGTTGATGATGTGTTTGTTGTTGATCAGTGTCATGGCAACCACACGTCATTAGTGTGACCATACGTCATAGTTTCTGAAACTCTCCGATTTCCCACTCCAGACTAGAATCTCTGTGTCCGGACAGGCCAAGGGCCAGTAGGGTGCAAGCCGTTCTTGGTAGAGTACCACCGCCCTGTTCCATCTGACCAGCTGCACCCAATACACAAGGTCTGAAAGTCTCTCGATAACAGTACATGGACGGACCCATTGGCTCATCATCTTAGGAGAAAACCTCTTCTTGCACTCAGGATTGAAAAGCCATACCTGTGCACCTGGAAGCCATACCTGTGACCCTGTGTCAGGAAGAGCTTGTCTGGCCAGCTAATGCACCCCCCGCTACCGTTCACACAGGTCTCCAAGCCAGGCCCGCCCCTCACCTCTGGCTCTGCAGGAGGCCCGAACACTAAATCCACAGGATTCCGGGGCTCATGTCCAAACATGAGGGCTGCAGGGGTGCACTTTGGGACTCTAGAACTACTGTCTGGTATGTCCCGCTGTATATATATATATCTGAAAAGAATGTTTATGTTTCTAGGACAAAAACATGAACTTTTATTCCGCCAGAGGATTTGGCATCCCCTGAGTGTTAAAGTTGCAGCATACAAGACCTCGTAATGACATTTGCACAGGCCAGATATTTTAACACGAACTTCTACACTCCTGCCTCCTCTGCCTTTCCCAGTTTTGCAATGCCCATTAGCTGTGTTCTCTTATTTAATTGACATCCTCGATACCCAATCGCTGAGATCTTTTCATATTCTCTGTGCCTCTGATTACCTCTAAAGGCAGATGCCCACTCAAAAACATCTACTCTGTTGAAGTTATTTCATGGGCTTGACATTCGGAAGCCTGTGTAGATACTTGTCCACAATAGGATATTTTACAAGAACATGACCTTACACCCTGTAGCTGTAAGCGTCATTCAACTGTTAATTAATTATATTGCCTACAACACTGCAATGAGATTATTTTGTTGGAACAGTATTTTTAATCTATGAACCTTTATCTAATCCTTATAAACCATTTCACTGACTGCGTTGTCAGATACATAAAATATGTCATTGTGGTGTTTAAAAACATTCAAGGTACCAGGGCATCCATGTGGAAGCCATTATCTGTTAATAGGTGTATATTTCATACAGTATGTTATCACACTGGTCACTGTTTGTAATGGCGTTAAATCTCACTCACTTAATACATTTTTATCCACACTTAAAATTCCTGGAATTCCTGGGCCTTCAGGACATAACTCAGTGTGAAGAAAGAGTATTCCGTGCCAGCAGCAACACAATAGTCATGTGTCCAAGGTGCCTTATACAGTTAAATGGTTCAAAGAATCTGTCTTTACATCAGTGCATCAGTGTAACGAGATTAGAGGAGAGAGGGGCTAAATACGTAACTACAGTCACATTTAGTGCTGATGCCTAATCCTGTAACCCTAATGAAATGAATCAACTAGCCGTAATAACAGAAAGGGGAAAGGTTAAATGCTACCATCTTTACCACCTGCAAGACAGAACAAAGAGAACAAGTGATGTCTATGTATCATCACCTGATTCTTCTGTCTTCACAAACTCTGTTTATACATCAAATAGGCCAAGTTATCACACATCACCCTATGTATATTTAAAAGAAACAAGAAGGAATGACCAAATTAATTTCGTGCCCTGACAATACTGGACTGAATGGAAGCATTTATTTTTTGCTATTGCACATTGAAGGCAACATATTACAACCGAACCCAGAGGTGTTGTAGTGTAAACGCAAACATGGAGGGGAATCAGAGAAGCCGTCTAAATATCTTCAGTGCATGACTTATGCTGTCATAAGAACTTTTAAGTGGTGGTTAAGATCTCTCAAGGTGTGATTTTGGTAACACTTTATTTGGACAGCCTGCCTACACCCTAACCCTAACCGTAACCATAAATTAAAGTTAACAGAGTTTCAACCAATAGTGTATTTTGACAAGCGTGTGTTTTGATTGTTATTTTGAAAAGCGTGAGGAAATGTGTTTGTTTTAAGCTAATTAAGTGTGGGATATGATCTTATCACTGCAGGAGTGACTGTGTAGACATTCATTAGCAATCTATCAGTGTGCTCCTCACGTACTCTTCATAAAGGACTTGATTTGACCAAGTTTATACATTCTCTTGTAGTCACCCTGATTGGGAAAATAAAACTCATATCTTACACTGCTTTCTGCTCAAGATGCAAGTTCAGTCAAGTCTGGTTCATGGCTCTAGGAGCGTACTTGAATACTTCCGCATCCTGAACTGTAAGAAATCAGCCGTTTATGTTTTTAACTACATCCCGCACTGACATGTAACATTGCCTTTTGACTTTTGCTCTGGTGATTAACCTCTCCATCTCTCGCTCACAGTTTACAGTTCTCACCTTCAAGTTCTTACTTTTTTATTTTCATTTTTTACATCCACTAATTAATACTTAATTGTTTAGTAACCAGTGACCAGCTTTAAAAGTTATTTTGCTCATGATTTGACATCCACATTTAGAGGGAATTTAAAGCATTGCAGAGTTCATAAAAATGAATTCTGCCCTTTCTCCACTGTGACACAGAAAAAGGATTATACTGAAGTCAATAACTAGGACACTGCTTTTTGAAGATGCTCCATCCGGCAGTGTTTTAGTGAATGATCAATATGACTCTCTGTCACTGTTTTTGCAGAACCACAAAATGATGGCTGACTGTTGGTCTGTTAGTCTGTGCCTAATTTAGTGGAAAGGCCAACATTTTGCCGCAATTGATTTACAGTTAAACACGAGGAATGCGTTCAATGGCAAAAACATTTTCTGTCACCCTCTATTTTACAGAATGTCAATGCAGCACTTGTCAACCATTTAAGGCCCATGTGTTATTGGGTGTCTAGGGTGCACACAAAAGCCTCATTGTGCCCTGCACTGAGGATACCTCACTGCTGCCTGTGGGGAGGTCACTTTGGCGTCCATTTTATGCACCGTTAATGTACTTAAGTCTATGAAAATCATATCTTACATTTACAGCTGTCCAGAGCATCAAAGCCCAAGGACCCAAACACAGAAGGATATACACAGAGGATAGTAATCAACTTAGCTAATGTAACATGATGATGTTGACTATATTTAATACTTTATACGGGCAGTAGCTCATTATAGATTTTAATATCATATACAAATGTAGTGTAGTGTCTCACGTTTGTGAACACTGCTGAGTAATACAATGCACATTGCAGCCTCATTTTTCCAGTTAATGTATTTTAAAAGTTTGGGACATCATTGTCTTCATTTTTTTCGAAGATAATGAGCAATTAAACTTTATCCACCATCTATTTTTTCATTTAATTACATGCCAGCTACAGGCTTTAATATAGCTATAGCACAGTGTTGTAGTCTGTTTATTACATGTATAAGTACTCTATTTTATTTTCAATAAAAAAAATGTTCCCCCATTTGTTTCTTTTGCCCCCTAGATTTAAGCCACGGATGATAATCAGCTAATAGTTCACTTATAACTGAAGTTTACACCTGGACAAAGGTGCATTCACCTCCTGGTGAATATGGTGCATTCTCCCCATAGTTGACCTTTTAAAGACTAGCCTCAAGTTATTGACTGAAATAAAAACATACTGTTTCATTAACATGCATACAAAACTTAATGCTCACACACTTGTATGTGAACCTAAAACGGTTTAGATAAACGTATTTTAAGACCACAACAGTTAACACACTTGTGTTGAACCTTTTTTAAGAATTAGGAGTCATATGGTGATATATTGCTATTCTCCACTGCAGTCACCCAGCAATGACCTTAGTAAACAAATTAATGCCCAAATAAACCCATCAGGCCCATTCGCTCCGCCGGAGAGAGACATGGTCAAGGCCTACACATGCTCAGGAGGTGATGTGGCCCTGTCCGTTTTAAATGTGCCGTCTAATTTCAGCCGCCGCAAATGTTATTTACTACAATTCAATTTGTCTGCAGCTCCTACACATGGCTCTCATTGTGGGTGTTGATAGTGAGTCTTAAAGAGGAACTGTTGGCGGAAGAATGCGCTAGACCCTGAAGGGATTTTGTGAGAGGTGGTGCTGGTGGGTGGGGGAGTGTGTGTGTGTGTGTGTGGGGGGGGGGATGATAAACATCTCATACCTTGTTTCAAGTCATCGTTCATGCCGTTGTGAAATTCTGTGAGGTAAAGACTTCATGTTGACCTCTCTGACATGGTTGCTTGGCTTTCATTGGTTAAGCTGGGGCAACACCATTCTCGTGGAACCAGATAACCAGAGTGGAGCAGCCGTCATTGAGGTTGATAGCTGGTCTGGTATTTCCTTTTGGTTTACTTAAGGATTTTTGACCTTTCTTCATTTGTTGTGAGTTATTAAGATGTTATTTGGCCTTTACTGATCTTTCTAGAGATCAGTTTGTCTTAAAATGCCTGAAGATTAGGAACAGGAGTCTGTGGTTGAAGTCACAAAACCTTGTGGTATCAACAGGATGGTTGCAGGGTGGTCAAATATAAAGAAATGTGCCATTGTTGTTCAAACAGGATCAGTGTCCTTGTAACTTCCGGTAACACTGTGTGGGTTGGCACAGAAGAATGAATAACCAGGAAGATATGGAACACTGACAGAAAAATGACGTATTGAACATGGGGTAAAGCAAAGTAAAAACTGGCAACAGCTGGATGGGAAGAGTTTTTTCTGACAGCCACATAAATGAGAATTCTGAGGGAGATTTTTTTTTAACCACGCTCTTTTGTTGATCGATATAAAATCTGTTAACACATCTCTATTGTTCACTGTATTGACCTGGCCTCAGCATGTCATACGTTTGAAATGCATCGCTCACGCTCCATTGGTCAGGATTAACATTTAATCTGTCATGATTGTACTTTCAGCCATTGGATTACCTGAGAAGACAGTGAGAGGCTGAGGTGAAACACTTACAACTGAACAGAAACATTGCCTGGTAACCCTGACAACAGCGCCACAGACAAATGGCTGCCTTCAGAACAAAATGATCACAGACAGCGCTCCCATCCTCTCTTCAGATCCAAAAAACCCTTTCCTCACCTTCAGACAGTTATTACCCTCATAAGCCTATAATCACTACCAAGATATGCACTTGGAGAGGTCCAACCAAAAACTCTTCATTACATCAAGGCTTCATCAAGGCTTGTATGAATTAGCTTATGGTGTAGATGAGGGGTTGGCTAATGCGAGAAAACTCATAAAGAACTTAAAGCTGAGGTCTGCGATTCTAATCCAAATAAAATTCAGCAAATTGCTTTTCTCAGGATCCTTTAGCTGTCTGTTGAGTGTGGTCACTCAACAAACCTCGGGTGTTCATACACAGTCCTGGCTCTGTAGGTGGGAAACAAACATAGTGGCTCGGACCGAGTCAAACAATTCCAGCAGATCAGCATGTTGCCTCAGAAGCATGGAAGGGAGGGGTGTAATCTGATGTTGATTTGATTTGAGTTTAAATCAAAGATTCTAGAGCACTGTTCTGTAATATTTGGTTCAAATATCACCACAATCACTGACTGCATCTTTAATGTATGTAAGATGAGAAACTCAGTACATTTCATCATCCCAGGTGAAGTAATATACCAGCTCTCTGACAACGTGTCTCTTCGTTGAAGTGATTTATCCCCTAGTCATGTCCTGGCTAGCATTTCCTTCAAAGCAAGTTTAGATTTGTAACCTGTTTTTTTTTTTTTGCTGACTAGAGTTAACCCAAGCACATCAAAATAATCCCTTTCACCGTTGTTTATTTAATTGAACCAGTATGATAGGCTGATCTCAGATGAGGCATTGCAAGTCCTTGTGTGCTGTTTGTGGAGATGTTGACACAGTGGTGGGCACTCGAGAGTCAGGGAAAGGTATTATTGAGAATAGGTTGAAAATTGGATGTAATCTGAGAGTCATTGCCTGATTTGAATTGTTAAATCAGAGAAAACAGGAAACAGGCTAGTTATCTTGACTAATGCTGTTGACTCTGGTACTGATTGTGCCCTTATCAAACTGCTTTATGTACAAAGCATTTGTTTAAAGTCCTAATATGAAGGGTAAGGCAAATTAAATGTCACCTTTTTAGACAAACAAGTTTTTTTATGAGCCATTTTACTCAAGAAATGGGGTGGGAGGGATTTCAACTGAAAATTCCTTACAGAAGAATGTAAAGGCTTTTCCCATGATAATTTTTTAGGGATTAACCTGTTCAGTCAGATCCGTATGCTTGAGGTTAATTTGTGATTGACAGCTGGTCTCGAACCATAGCAATGTTTCAGGCCTTTTGCACATGCTGTTCTAATTGCATGTTAAAGTCTTCTCATGCCTACGCATCTCATTACCACGGTCGTTTCGTGCCAGTGCATGTCATCATCTGTGATTGACCTTGCTCTCAGAGTGTTTTAATCGCATAGCAATCTCTGAAGAAAGGTCCTGACATAAAAAGAGAGTTCCCGCATTGAGAGCGCTATCGTTCACTGTGTTTGAGCTAGTTTTTTTGATATTTTGACAAGCCAACTACCTGCTCTGCAAGTCTTGACAGAATGAAGCCAGCGATTTTCACACATCTCTGCATCAGTGAATTCTGAATCATAATTTCTGCAGCATGACATTGACCTATCTGCCTTCACTGCATGCACTGCTGTTTGTGAAACTATCAAATGTAGGCCTATAGGCCTGTTAACAGAGACTCCACTGTTTTGAACTTGTGTTATTTGTTCGTTATTATTTTCCAAGGCACGGAAAATGATTCATACTTGCAGCACTAGTAAGCTGTTAGGTGGCACATCTCCAAGTTAAATGATGCCACGCTCAATCCCCTTGATGGCCAGAAAATAACTATGTGTGTTTGCGTGGCGGATAAAAGCATAAAAGCGGATCTGTGGGTTCCTTTCAGGGCACTGGCTTTGTTTGCATGCAGGACGAGTCTGTGGCCTGCCTGCGCAAACAAGCCTTAACAGAGCAGAGAGTCAGACTCGTTCAGCTCCCCTGCTCTCACTGGCATAGCTGGCCATGCTTGGGCAGGGTTGGGGGTTAGCATGTGCATAGGGAATCCAGCACTTGAGTGGCTGGAGAGACAGCATACAAGGGAACGGAAAGGTGGATGGGGCTCGCTCTCTCGTGCTGGATGCTTCTGTTCAGGCTGCGTTTGTTTTCCGGACTCTTCTGTGCGTTGCTGTATTTGTGGCCGTCTCATAGTCTGGTATGTCTGTGTCACGGCTGCTGCGTCATGGGAGCCATAAAGTGGTTCTGGGTCGGACCATCGCACACTATGTCACAAATAGATTCCTTGTGGATCGTTCTGTGCATTGCCTTGGTTTTTACTAGTCAAGCAGGTGTTAAAACAGAGAAGTGAAGTTGAAAAGTGAAAGTGAGAATCAGTACTTTTTTTATATAATATACTGGTATTTGTATCACATAAATTATTTTTAAAGCAGAACTTTTCAGGGACAATGGTTTTACTACAGACAAAAATGATGCCTCCAAGATTAAAAGTTGTAGTGCATGATATTCACATTAAACATAATATGTCAGATGGTATCAAGGCAGAGAGAAGAGAAGAGTTGCTCCAGTTCTCCAGTTCTTGCTCTCCTTCCCGGGGACTTCCCATCGAAAAGTAGAAAAGCAGCCATGAGTGAGAGCAGCTGTGTTGATGCAGCCGCTGCAGAGCCAAGCATCCCCAATGAGCACACAAACACGGACGGACACGCCGCACGACTCCGGTCCTGACCCCCAGGGGCCAAATTCCATCACAGCTAACTACACTACCCTGCACAACACTGGGAAGAGAGGTCAACAGAGCACCTCTGAATCCCACCTTTAAAAAAGTGATTGAGTAGTGATGTACTCGAGTAGTAATGTACTTGAGTAGTGATGTACTCGAATAGTAATGTACTTGAGTAGTAATGTACTTGAGTAGTGATGTACTCGAGTAGTGATGTACTCGAGTAGTGATGTACTTGAGTAGTGATGTACTTGAGTAGTGATTAGGGCTAGGGATGCACCGATACCACTTTTTTACAAACCGATACGAGTACGAGTATTTTTATTTGTGTACTTGCCGATACCGAGTACCGATACCGATACTTCTTAGATTTGGTCTCCATGAAAGTGCAATTAATTTGGAGGCAGATTTTATTTTATCCTCTGCAGATTATGTCAAGCCTATTGTACAAAATTAACAGAAGGCTATCCCAAGCCAAAAATAAACAGAGCTTTCTGGTTTTAACACACAAAAAAAGCCTTCAAACAGACAATATCATCACATTAGACAAAATGCAAATATAACCAGATAAAGGCAATTCAATTTGCTGCATAGTTAACACAGTCTGCTTAACAAAAAGTGAACAGAACTATTACTGGATTAGCACAAGAGCACATTTCAGTTACAAAAGGATCAGAAGAATCTCCTGCTCAAGTACACAAACAATCACTTGTAGCGATCTCAGGCACTACTCAGAGGGGTTTCTGTAAATGATTACTTTATTGTTTACATCCATGGGAACTTTAATCACTGTGACTGCTCATCACTAAACCGCGAGCACGAAGAGGCTCAACAACAAGAAACACGTTATCTTATCCAGGTGTCCCCGCCCCCCGGCTACTCTGCCAGCCCCCCGCAGCGCATAGCAACCCACACATGAGCTGCCGCGGCTGACAGAGAGCAAGGACACAGGCACACAGGCACACAGACATCACAATGAACATTAACATTAACACATCAACACATACAGGTCGCTACATTACCCCCCCACTACAAAGTTCCTCGTCCACGAGGGAACAAACAAAGTCTGCATAACGCTGGGGCTGTCTCCTAGCCCTTTGTGGACGTGAGACGGGGGGTAACAGGCTTAACCCCGGGGCAGGGGGAGTGGGCTGAGACCCGAGGGCCACAGGGACCGAGTCAGGGTCACCCCCATCAGGCACTGGCTGTGGGGGGTGCGGTGTGTGTGTGTGTAGTGAGAAGGGGGGTAACAGGCTTAACCCAGGGGCAGGGGAAGTGGGCTGAGACCAGGGGCCACAGGAACAGAGTCAGGGTCACCCCCATCAGGCACTGGCTGTGGGGGTGCGGTGTTTGTGTGTGTAGTGCAGGGGGTTGGGGTTGGGTGCGTGGGGTACCTGGAACCTGGGGCAAGGCATTGCCTTGATAGGGGGCCAGTCTGTCTCTGTGCAGTGCAACCTTCCGTCCTCGTGGCGGTAGCTGCACCCGATACACCACCTCCCCCATCCGCTCCAACACCCTGCAGGGCCCCACCCACTGACTGTCGAGCTTTGGACACCGGCCCTTTTTTCTTTGTGGGTTGTACACCCAAACAAGCTCTCCAGCCTGGAAATGCCTACCCCGTGCCCGCACGTCATAATTGCGCTTTTGCCTTGCACCAGCACTTTCCTGATGCACCCGGGCAAACGCATGGGCAGACTCAAGCCTGTCCTGGAGCCTCCTCGCATATTCAGGGCCTGGGGGAACAACAGGGGCGTCTGGAGGCCGCCCAAAGGCCAGCTCTGCTGGTGTGCGGAGCTCCCTCCCTAGCATGAGGAGTGCTGGGGAACAAGTGGTCGACTCCTGGACTGCAGACCGGCACGCCATGAGCACCAGCGGCAGATGCTCATCCCAGTCTCGCTGATGCTCCGATGTCAGTATGGCCAGCTGCTGACCCAGTGTGCGGTGAAGCCTCTCCACGAGCCCGTCACTTTGAGGCCGTAACGGGGTGGTGCGTGTCTTCTGTATGCCCAGGCGGCTGCACATGGCAGCAAATACCCGGGACTCAAAATTTCTCCCCTGGTCACTGTGCAGTGTGTCAGGCAGCCCAAACCGGCTGAGTATGCCTCCCAGCAGGGCATCTGCCACAGTCTCTGCTTCCTGGTTTGGGAGGGCATAGGCCTCTGGCCACTTTGTGAAATAGTCAATAACCGAGAGGATGTAGACATTACCCTTGTTTGTGCGGGGAAGCGGGCCCATCACATCTACAGCTATTCTCTCCATGGGGGCCCCCACTAGATGCTGCTGCAGCTGGGCATGTGACCGCCCTGTTGGGCCTTTCCGTGCAGTGCATAAGTCACACCGTCTGCAGAAGTCCTCTACGTCCCGCCGAAAGTGGCCCCAATAGAAGCCTTGGCGGAGGCGGCGGAGCGTTTTGGTTACACCAAAGTGGCCTGACCCTGAGGCTCCGTGCATGCCCTGCAGTACAGCTGTCCTCAGGCCCTCTGGGACCACCAGCTGCCAACGCTCCTCCCCTGTAGCAGGCTCTTTCCACGCCCTCTGCAGCACCCCGTCGATCAGACGCAGCGAGTTGAACTTTGACCACAGCCCCTTGGTGGCCTGTGAGAGTCTCGCCACCTCTTCCCATGGCGGCCTCTGCTGTGACTCCACCCACTGATGCACAGGGTGTAGGTCGGGGTCGAGTTCCTGCTGTTGCCTCCATTCCCCCACACTCACCATCTGCAGCTCCCGGCAGTCAACCACTTCTGCCCGCCGCACTGCCTTCAGCTGCTGCTGCTGCTGCTCCTCCTCACACAGTTCATGCTCCCGACTCTCCCTCCGTTCACAGTGGTGGCACCCGTCTGCAGCACACGGGCGACGGGAGAGGGCGTCTGCATTGCTGTGTTGAGCTCCTGCCCTGTGCACCACTGTGAAGTTATAAGCCTGGAGCTCCTCCAACCACCTGGCGACCTGCCCCTCCGGCTCCCTGAATGACATCAGCCACTGGAGAGCTGAATGATCAGTTCTCACAGTGAAGGGCAGACCGCACAGGTAATATTTTAAAATGGCGCACGGAGAGCACCACTGCCAGGAGCTCTCGCCGGGTCACGCAGTAGCGCTTCTCAGCCTTGTTGAACACCCGGCTGAAATACGCCACTACCCTCTCCCCGTCTGCACCCACCTGAGACAGCACTCCTCCAGCACCCACCCCACTGGCGTCAGTGTCCAACATAAACGGGAGAGAGGGTCAGCTGGAGCCAGCACAGGTGCATCGCTGAGGGCCCGGCGCAGCTGGTCGAACGCCCCCTGGCATGCATCTGTCCAGACAAACTCTCTGTCCTTATGCAACAGCTGGAACAGAGGGGCAGCGATGCACGAAAAACCCCGTACAAACCTCCGGTAGTATGAGGCGAGGCCCAAGAAACTTTTCAAGTCCTTTTGAGTGGACGGGACGGGCCAGTCTGCCACTGCCTGCACTTTGTCCTGCACAGTGCTAATTCCCTCCCGCCCCACTCTGTGTCCCAGAAAAGTCACCTGACGCTGCATGAAATGGCACTTATCCGGGTGGAGTTTCAGCCCTGCTGCCCGGATCCTCTCCAGCACGCGCCGTAACGACAACAGAGCGGCATCGAAAGAGGGTCCATGTGCCAAGATGTCGTCCAGATAAACCAGGCACTCCTGACGTGGGATGCCAGTCAACACCTGGTCCATCAGTCTGGCGAAGGAAGCAGGGGCGTTGCATAAGCCAAAACTGAGGACCTTAAACTGCCAGAGCCCACGTCCAGTGCAAAAGGCAGTCTTTGGTCGGGCAGATGGGGCGAGAGGCATCTGGTAATAGCCGGAGCGGAGGTCCAGTGAGGAAAACCAGGCAGAGCCTGAGACTAAGTCCAGAGACTCATCCACGCGGGGTAGTGGATATGAGTCTTTCTTAGTTACCCCATTCAGTGGCCTGTAGTCAGAGCAGAGGCGCCACTCACCATTCTTTTTGGGGACCATGACCACTTGCAGCTGCCCAGGGGCTGTCTGATGGCTCGATGACGCCTGCCTGCAGCATGTTCCCGACAGCTTTGTCACACGCCTCTTGCCGTGCCAGCGGAAGCCGGCGGGGACGGCACTTTATCGGGCGGGGCGTCTCCGGTGTCAATCTCATGCTCCACCAGCTGTGTTCGCCCAACGTCATCCTCCCTCAGTGCAAAGCTGTCTTTAAACTCTACTAACAGCCGCCACAACTGCTCCTGCTGTTGTGAGTCCAGGTCATCACAGTTCTCCATCCAGATTTTCGTGATGGCAGACCGCGTCGCCTCCTCCTCCGTCTGGGGCAGCAGGGACACCTCCTCCTCCGTCTGGGGCAGCAGGGCCGGAGACGAGCAGCCCATGCTGTTGGGGGCCGGCACTGCCAGCAGGGGTGGAGAGGAGTTGGGTGCTGTCACCTCTGTCTCCAGCTGAGAGGGAGGTGACTGAACAGCAATGCTGTGGGCGTGGGAGTGGTGGCCTGTTAGGGAAACACGCACCCTGATGTCGTGAGGGGTTTTGGGAAAAGGGGTGTGGCCCGCGGCTCTACCGTGCCAACTTCTCGTGCCGGCAAAGTAGTGGGTGCAGCGACTGGTGGTGTCACGGCCGACAACGCGATGACAGGCCCGTCCTGAAACCTCAGCGTGCCTCTGCCCAGTCCAGCTGACAGCCCGTGGCCTTCAAGAAATCCAGTCCCAGTATGCACGGGTCCTGCACGCTTGCCACCCACACTGGGTGGCGGACAGCTTTCCCCCCCACAGTCAGTGTCATTTCGCCCCCTGCCTTTCATGGGTGGCCAGCCCGCCGTGACTGTGCGCAACTGCACAGTGGTGGGCTCTAACTGAGTCCAGCCTGGCACCACATCAGGTCTCACCAGTGTCACTGTGGACCCCGTGTCCACAAGAGCAGTGCAGGGAACCCCCTCTACGGTCACTGGGACGTGACAAAAGTCCCAACACAAGTCCGCCCTACACTACCACAGGCTCCGTGGGCATGTTGTCGTCTGCTTCTGGGGGAGTGGGCCCTGACTCCCCCGTCTGTGTTGTCGGGCCTTTCCTGCAGACGATGAAAAGGAAGAGGATGGGGCTGGGGTCCCGCACAGCCTCCCCTATGCGGACCCCGGGTCGTTCCCGGACCCTTGGGTGCTTTTGGGCACTGCCTGAGGACGTGACCAGGCTGGCCACACCCCCAACACACCCTGGGGATGTGTGCGGGGTACGGGTTGACTGGATAGACATAGCCCGTATCAGTTTCGTCAGCTCAGATGCCCATGCCGGCTTCTCCAGGCCATCGTTGGTGCCCACTGCCACTCTTGTTATGGGCATGCTCTCACTGTGGCTACCTCCAGCTGGCACACCCACACAAACTCCCTCTCCACTGCTAACTCCAATGCAGCCTGCAGAGATCGAGGGTGCTCCAGCTGTACCTGCACCCGCAGCTCAGTGGGGGACAGAGCTCTGATGAACTGGTCTCTTGCCAGCTCGCTCTGTACATCAGGTGGCATGTGTGCATATGCCTGCGAGTGAGGCTCTCAATGTCATTTGCTAATGCCCGCAGGGGCTCCCCTGGGAGTCTGTACCTGTTGCTGAGTTCATTTTTTAGCAGGCCAGGCTGCACACATTGTCCAAAGCGCCTCTTTAATGCAGCCACCAAAGCCCCATAATCATGCCTGTCTTCTGGGCTAACCCAACAAAAGGCATTTTAATGCATCGTCTGTGAGGCACATTGCAAGCTGCAGGGCTTTCCTCTCTCTCCGTCCACTCCCCTGCATGAGCCAGCAACTCAAACTGTGCATGGAAGGCCTCCCAATCTGACTTACCCCCGTACTTGGGTGTTTTCACTGAGGGCCATGTGCTATGGGCGCCGCCATGATTGACGTTCTTACAGTCACAGTCCGCCCCTCCCCCACTCCTCGGATGCTCAGCGCGGGACTTTGACTTTGAACCTGCAGCCATGCCAGCCTCCGAAGCCATCCTCGCCGCCGAATCCCGTAACCGAGATCTTGCCTGTTCCATCCTCTGAAACTCCTTAGACCATCGGCCAGGACCACTGTCTCCCTCCTCCTTAACTTTCACGCCAGAAAAGTTCTCCATGACGTTAAACAATGTCCTCCGCAAAAAAAACGTAGCCGCTAGCTAAACTGATAATTAACTACCAAAAAAAAACGATAAAGAACTTGTCTCCCTAGCTCACTCACTTTATTTATAGTTCACTTCTGACACCAATTGTAGCGATCTCAGGCACTACTCAGAGGGGTTTCTGTAAATGATTACTTTATTGTTTACATCCATGGGAACTTTAATCACTGTGACTGCTCATCACTAAACCGCGAGCACGAAGAGGCTCAACAACAAGAAACACGTTATCTTATCCAGGTGTCCCCGCCCCCCGGCTACTCTGCCAGCCCCCCGCAGCGCATAGCAACCCACACATGAGCTGCCGCGGCTGACAGAGAGCAAGGACACAGGCACACAGGCACACAGACATCACAATGAACATTAACATTAACACATCAACACATACAGGTCGCTACACACTTAACCTATGTGGCACAGTCTTTCTCTCTACCTCTCTCTCTCTGTGTGTGCGTGCGCGTTTTTTTCTTTTGCAAGACGTCAGTTAAGATTGGTTACTTCGGTCTTGCGCCACTAGCATCAGTGAACTCTGTGTACTTAGCACTATGGTGTGTCTTCAGGAGTTTAATCAAATTGCTCAAAGTACTTTCCTTTCCGCCCCTCGACACCGTAGCAGTGCAGATCTTATACTGTGCCTTACTCCTGTTGTCGTCATTTATCTTAAAATGAGCCCAAATCGCCGTTAAGGCAGCATAACGGAATTGCTAATCGCTAACGAGATGCTAGCAGCTAAATTTAGCGAAACCTGTATACTGAAATACTTTGACACTATGACAAACTTTCCTAACACAGTCAAACATCAAGCAAATGCAACACAAGACGGCAAATAAGCTACTTACTAGTCTGGCAGAGAGTGGTAGGACAGGTAGGACAATAAATCACATTTTGTGTCAGCATAGCCCAGCCAGTTTGATGCAGTGAAATACTGATGAGTGGTATCGGTGCTTGGTATCGGCAATTCAAAAACGAGTACGAGTACGAGTATTTTAACGAAGTATCGGCACCGATACCGATACTGGTATCGGTATCGGTGCATCCCTAATTAGGGCTGAACGATTAATTGCATTTGCGATTTAATCGCGATATGATAGAACGCGATTTTCTAACCGCAACGTTCGCGATTAAAAACGTGATCTTAAAAAAAAAAAAAAATTATATATATATTTTTTTTTTTTAAGATGGTAAATTTTGCCCAGTGTTTAAAAAGTGCATGCCTTGTGTTTATTCTTACAATGACTTTGTTTAAATTACTTAAATGCACAGTGGCAAAGCCACCGATTTGTTGTTCTTGATTCTGTAATAAGCAGTTAAATAAAAATTTTAATTGTGGGAAATAATATTTTACACTAAATGTATCTAATATTGTGTTGGTCATCATTCATTACGATTTGTTGGGAAAAAAATTAGGATAAAACAAAAAAATCGCATATTAAATCGCAATCGCAATATTTGGGGGAAAAATCGCAATTAGATTATTTCCCCAAATCGTTCAGCCCTAGTAGTGATGTACTTGAGTAGTGATGTACTCGAGTAGTGATGTACTTGAGTAGTAATGTACTCGAGTAGTAATGTACTTGAGTAGTAATGTACTCGAGTAGTAATGTACTTGAGTAGTAATGTACTTGAGTAGTGATGTACTGTAGTAGTGATGTACTCGAGTAGTGATGTACTTGAGTAGTAATGTACTCGAGTAGTAATGTACTTGAGTAGTAATGTACTTGAGTAGTGATGTACTGTAGTAGTGATGTACTGTAGTAGTGATGTACTTGAGTAGTGATGTACTTGAGTAGTAATGTACTTGAGTAGTGATGTACTGTAGTAGTGATGTACTTGAGTAGTAATGTACTTGAGTAGTGATGTACTTGAGTAGTAATGTACTTGAGTAGTGATGTACTCGAATAGTAATGTAGAATGGCACTCTGAGATTCTTTTGAATGAAGAGTGCATTACAAATAAAATAAATTATTATTATTATTATTATTACTTGAGTAGTAATGTACTTGAGTAGTAATGCCCTGTAGTAGTAATGTACTTGAGTAGTGATGTACTGTAGTGTACGCATGGAGCTAATTTATTTGGTTAATTATTCATCCGTGAGCAGCTCAGCTGTGAAAAGTGTGTGGCGACTGAAAGCAGACATGCTAAGACTTTGAGCTCTCAACACACACTTAGTCCCTGAACACAAACACACACTTTCAGCGTGTAATCCTCAAGCTCACCACGCTGATCCCTACATATACAGTACAGTAACGCACCAATTAGTCAGTTAGCTACTCCCTTACCTTACAGTAAATGACAGTGCAGTGAAGTCAGAAAAGAAAGTGTTTTGTTTGAAAGAGTGTTTGATTGGAACATTTTGAAGGTGTATTCATTCAGTGAATTGTTTTTCTTTGAACTAAATAAACAGTCTGCACATTTGTGTTACCCATAGCAGTAATTTGTTTGAGTTTTTTGATGAAGTTGTCTTTGCCTCTGTTTCTCTTGTCAGTGTGCCAGGGATTAAGTAACAAGCTAACCCTGCTGGGTAACTACGATGAGCATTACAGGACCCTGGTGAGGATGTACAGCAACTGCACCATCGTGCTGGAGAACCTGGAGATCACTTACGTCCAACAGCACCATGACCTCTCCTTCCTTAGGGTGAGTGAATGAAGCACTGATGGGCACTTGCCAATTGTACAGGGTAAGGACTGAGAAACAATCATGTTAATGTAGATAGATTAATAGACTAATTCATTGATTTGTTGGGTTGTTGATTGAGTTTTTGATCGATTAATTCATCAGATGTTTTAATGGCATTTATTCTCTAAACCTTTTGTTTTGAGAGGCAAAGGCAAATGTATTGATCATGACATATCAATGATCAATCATTTTACAGAGCATCGAGGAAGTGAGTGGTTACGTGTTGATCGCCGTTAACTTCATCGAATCGATCCCACTGGAGAACCTGCGGTTGATCCGAGGCCACACGCTCTACGAGAACCGATTTGCCCTCACCGTCATGTCCAACTACGACCGGAACTTCTCCTCACCCACCATGAACATCACCCGTGGCCTCAGGGAACTGCCCCTGCACAGTCTCACAGGTCAGAGCAGTCAAGTGTTGCAAATGAATGACAAATACAGCATTGAAGCCATTTATATGTAGTGTGTAGATTTTTTGATGGTCTTAGTTGGTCTAGGTCTGGATACATATTTTGTGACATCCCAGTTGAAGTTGTCTTTACAAAATGTTGTTGCCTTAGTGTATTAGAGTGTATTTATATTTCATATGTGTCATATATGTGTGTATATCTTTCATGTAATGTTACAGCACAATATTAAAGTCATACTGAAGCTTGATTGAAATAATAAACACCAAACTACTAGTAATTACACGTTCAAGGGAATGGATAGGTGACCTTTGCATTTTGTTTGTGTTCCACCCCAGAAATCCACAAAGGGGGGGTGAAAATCACCCACAACCATCTGCTATGTAACATAGACACCATCCAATGGAAAGACATCGTCAACAATGGAGATCTGGTGTCCATCAAATCAAGTTTTGCCAATTTTTGTGAGAGCATTATATTGGTTTAATATTATATTATAGTACACATATAACAGTACACACTCTTTTTGAAACTTTATAGTGTATGTTTTGGTTTTGCTCTGTTTTCCATCCAGGCCAAGGTTGTGACTCAAGTTGCTACAATGGATCTTGTTGGGCCCCAGGACCTGAAAACTGCCAAACTAGTGAGATACTTCCCATTTCTACTGTTCTACTGTCACACTAGATCTACAGAAATAGCACCTGTCTGAAAGCATAATATTTAGTAATCATTTACTTTCCATAGGAATCGCCAGTGTCAGTAAATACTGCTTATTAATGAGGAATTGCTTCTGCTTTTGTGTTTTTCCACAGTGACGAAGCTGATATGTGCAGACCAGTGCTCTCGCCGGTGCAAGGGCCCCAAGCCGAGTGACTGCTGCAATGAGCACTGTGCAGGGGGCTGCACAGGGCCTTATGCCTCACAGTGCTTCGTGAGTGAACCCACCTTCACGCAGCATCTACATAGCACTGCCATTTTGTGAGATCTGGTCATAGACAGAACACCACGAGGCTTGTGTCATGGATCTTGACAGCCATGATGTTATTTCTGATAACACAGACCCTGTCATGTTTTGTGTCTTATATATGGAGCAGTTCATACTGAATGTGCTGCTCCAGGGCATTATTTAATGTATTTAATGTATATTTAAGACTCCTTTCATCACTGTAGGCCTGTAAGGACTTCCAAGATGATGGGACTTGTAAGAATGTCTGTCCCCCTCTTATGTTGTACGACCCCAAGAGTCACCAGCTTATCGTCAACCCTCATGCCAAATATAGCTTTGGGGCCACTTGTGTCAAGACCTGTCCCCGTAAGTCTCTTTCCGAGTTGAATGTCTTAACACGGTCCTCGTGAGTTATTAAAGAAAAGTGTTCAGTATTCTGTGGCAATGTGTCTGAAATGCATTGTAAACAAGTGTGTACTGTGAGAGACCACGTAAAATTATGTTCAACATACTTTATACACACAGAAATAGTTCGCCTGGTAATGAATTCAACAGTTATTTTGAAACAGAAAGGAAAGAAATACGCTTTTAATAACCTAGTTATTGTACTGACTGTCAGAAAGTTTGCTGTAATACATTATGCCAACTTTAAAGGAAAGTGTGTTGGGTTTTTGTATTTGATTATGAATTGTCCTGTTTCTCTCTCTCTCTCTCGCTCTCTCTCTCTCTTTCTCTCTCTCTCTGACAGATAACTATGTGGTGACAGACCATGGGGCATGTGTGCGTATGTGCAGCAGTAACACATACGAGGTGGAGGAGAATGGCCTCCGCAAGTGCAAGCAGTGCAACGGACCCTGCCCCAAAGGCACTGACAAATCACTATATTAAAAAACACTACATATCACTACGCCCTTGGTGTCCATTATTCCAAAACCCCAAGATATTTGGGTCACTTGTGAGCTGACACTTAATGTCAGGTGCTGGTTGGTCACAGCACTGTGCACTTCATCCTAATTAAATGTACGCATACACTATCATATCCACCTGGATGTAAAAACATCAGTATGCTGTATTTCATCGGTGGATTACTGCATACTGTTGAGTCTTCTCTTTGTACAGTCAACCCACAACATACTGTCCTTACCTGTCAGAACTGCATCAATGTTGACATGGGTCACAATGTCACACCATGTGACCATCACTTTCAGTCAACTTTAGGTTTGACACTGCTAATACAAAATGGAAAGAATAGATGACAAATGTGGAATATTCCCAAATAGTTTTCCACATGTTCCTCCACCTGTGTAAACAAAGTGTATAATTACTGATATTGTTTAGATATATATTTACTTATACAGGTATAAATATAGATTTATAATATTATATTTATAAATATATCTTTATATATATAGTTTAAATATACAGTAATACATAGTAAATAATTACTAGTAAGTCATAATAAATATATATTACAAATTGACAAATAGTAACTAATTACTATTAAATAATAATAATAAGAATAATAAACATTTAATTTAAATATTTGGCCAAAATTAAATAGGAAAAAAACAGGATTAATATAATGTGTTGGTATCCTTTATACCAACTATGGTGAGGATTGTCTATCGCATTGTTCCTTTGTGAAGGCTTCTTAGCTCAGCATATTCTTCTTTCGGTGTGTATGTAGTTTTACTGTTTGACTGTAATGAAACAGTAGTATTAAACTGTACCTAACAATCAAATCAATAATAACATTTGCAGAGTGGAACACTAAACTGAATGCATTGCTTTCAATATCCATATATGCACAGCATTTCTGTGGGGCTCTCATTTGGTCCAGATGACACAAATAAAAGCACACAAATACAGACTTGTCACATATATATAGTTGAACTGTTATACCTATAGACATATACTACCACACACTATGAATATCATTCATTACAATGTGCTTTTACTAAATATTAATCATTCATTTTCTCCCCGTCTTTATACAGTTTGTAATGGACTTGGAATGGGGCGACTAGCTGATGTCATGACAATCAACGCAACAAACATCGACTCCTTCAAAAACTGCACCAAAATAAATGGAGACATTTCTATTCTGGAGACCTCCTTAAACGGGTGAGAAAACTATTTCAATTTCTTCAGTTTTACTTTGATGAATCATCTATACGCTTCCTTAAACTACTGTGTCAGGTGGTGACCCAAATACTGAAAATAACTTTTCAATGTATTTCAGTGACTCATTTACCAAGACACCAAAGATGGATCCTTCGAAGTTGGACATCTTCAGCACTGTGAGAGAAATCTCAGGTACAGCTCTACTCCAGAGACCTCTCTAGGTGTCTTATCGAAAGCAGTATAGTGTATAGTGAAGGGATACATTTAGTTACAACTTTTACCTAGGAATTAAACTTATGACCATGGATTCTTGAATGAATGAATAAATGAATGAATGAATTAATGTAAACTTTGAATACGAGTGAAGCCCCTGTGCTTCAGTAACTGATCTGTGGGGGGCTAAATAAAAGTCTACAATTCTTTGCCCTTCCAGTTCCTTTCCATGAAGAGGCATAGCAACCCCAAACGAACTAAATCACAACAACTAAAGCGTGACGCATTCCAAACCACTGAACCACAGAATGTATTTTATTAGCTTTCACCGAAGCTTTAAAAATTCAACATGAAATATTAATTTCTGACAAATGTGAATATTTCATATTGAGCGTGATTGAAAGGTGACTGGAGAGGTGGCTGAGAGACTGGAGAGGTAGCGTGTAGCTTGAGGCCCCCATGCGGCTCAGGGCTGTTCTATGTGTCTCTCCTCACAGGCTTTCTGCTGATACAGGCTTGGCCTGACAACCTCACCTCCCTCAGGCCCTTCGAAAACCTGGAGATCATCCGAGGGAGGACCAAGCATCAGTAAGCTTTTGGAAATGTTTAATACTCTTAGCACCTAGCACCTCTCAGCACCCGTCTAAAAACGAATTAAAGGTGCTCACCACAGTGTCTGTACACAATCCTGGCTCTGTAAATGGGAAACAAGTATAGTGGTTGGAGCCAATAACAGTTTGAGTCACACAACGTGTTGCCTCGTGCGAATGGAAAGGAGGGCTGTCATTTCATTGGCTAGTGACATCAAATGTCAAGAACCTTTTGCAAGAATTGCGGTCTCTGCTTTTAACACAGACAGAGTGCTTTATTAAATGTAAATAATAGATATTGTTTATTGACAGTGACCTCCTTAAGAAACAGTATCATAATAGAAAGATAACCAGAAATGCTATGATGTTTGTAATGTTAGAGCTTTGTTTGGCTGTGGGGGTTACAGCTCATATCGCTAAAGACATCTTTGGTAAACAGAACAAATGAAATTGACTGAGCAAATCCCGCTTTTGTCTTCAGGGGATCCACGAGTTTGGCCGTCCTGAAAATCCAGCACCTAGAGCATCTGGGCCTGCGGTCGCTGCGGGAGGTCAGTGATGGCAACGTGGTCATAATTAACAACCCGCGCCTCTGCTACACGGGCAAGAGCGATCATTGGAGGAGGCTCTTAAGGCTCAACAAACAGCTCTCCCGGGTGAGCAACAACGCCAACGACGGAGCCTGCGGTGAGAACTGGGGGAGGCAGGGAGACCCGTCGGTGTGGGGTTGTTTAGCAATGCCACACCTCCACACTTAGGGTTTAAGTGATGTTTGACTGATATGCAGAGGTGTGTGTCTGTAAAGCCCACTGTGTTAAGTGTTTGGGAAAAGTATCCATGGTATAGGTACAAGAACTAAAGTGATTGAAAAGACTGTAATGGGGTGGTCTGGATTTCTGTCTGGGTGTGAATGCATAGGCTTCTGCATTCACATGTATGTTTTTTTTTCAACTCACTAATTCTTGTATTCTGTGTGTGTTTGTGTGTGTAAATGCATGCGCGTGTGTGTGTGTTGTGCGTTTGTGTGTGTAAACCTGTGTACACGTATGTGTGTGTGTATGTGAATGCATGTGTGTGCTGTGTGTGTAAATGTTAATGCATGTGTGTGTGTGTGTGTGTGTGTGTGTGTGTGTGTGTGTGTGTGTGTGTGTTTTGTGTGTTTGTGTTGTGTGTTTGTGTGTGTAAACCTGTGTGCACGTGTGTGTGTGTGTATGTGAATGCATGTGTGTGCTGTGTGTTTGTGTGTGTGTAAATATGTATGCATGTGTGTGTGTGTGTGTGTGTGTGTGTGTGTGTGTGTGTGTGTGTGTGTGTGTCTGTATGTGTCTTGTACTTACCTCTGCAGTGCTACGGAACAGCACCTGTGATGACCTGTGCTCAGAGACGGGCTGCTGGGGCCCCGGTCCCTCCATGTGCTTCAGCTGCCAGTACTTCAGCCGCCAGGGCCTCTGTGTGGAGGCCTGCACACTGCTGGACGGGTGAGAACAACAACAACAACAACAACAACAACAACAGCAACAATCATCATCCTGTGCAGTTTCACAATAAGTACAATGAAAGGTGTATTGGAGGCCAGTAGTCATTCTCCTGGGAACAACAACAACAATTATCATCATCCCCAATGTAGTTTTACAATGAGTCCACTGAAAGGTGTATTTGATAGCAGAAGTCATGCCCCTGGGAACTGAACTTATGACCCTGACATTGCTAGCCCTGTGTCATCAGTTACCCATTCGGAACAGTTATTTTATTCATTGTTTTACAAAAACACTTAAAGCCTCTTTACAATAAGCTCACAGTGAGATGCAGTCCAGTCCATGAATGCTTCCTTAATGGGGCTCCTTGTCAACACAGCGGCCAGACTGCAGTTGTTTGCTCGCTGCTGTAATGGTTGTCTTGTCTTGGGCCCCAGGTCTCCGAGAGAGTATGTGCTGAACAAGACCTGTCTGGAATGTGACCCGGAATGCAAGCCGCAGATTGGCAGCCCGACCTGTTATGGACCAGTATGTCCCATTATTATCCTTCTCTTACACAGTGGAGTTATAAAAGGGAGGTTTTCCTGCAGAGTCTGCATTTCAAATACAGAATAACATGTTAAGCAACCCAGACCAGAATGCAGAGGGTTTGTGTAAAGTTTAATTAAAGTTTGTATTTAGTTTCTTAGAGGCTTATCTGATTGTGCTGTTGATAGCTGTTTGGGTAGTGATCATTATAAAGAATCATTACAACACAGACCCAAGCTTAAATGCTTATGTTATCAGTGGATAATTGTCATTTGTTAAAGATGATTAAATGTGGATATATATGAATGAGCTGACCCTCCACCTAAGCGGCCTGCTGTATCCTTCTTGTAGGACCATTTTTAAGAATAATTACAACACTTCATATGTATATATATATATCATATGTTAATGAGTCATTGTGAATATATCTTCCCCTCCACCTAAGCAGTCTGCTGTATCCTTGTATGAGCATTTTTAAGAAACATTACAACACAGACCCACACTATGTTTCCAGTGAACATAATTCTCATATGTTCATGATGATTAAATGTGAATATATTTGAATGGGGTGACCCTCCACCTAAACGGCCTGCTGTGTCACTCTCGTAGGGCCCGGACCGGTGTGTGGAGTGCCTCCACCTTAAAGACGGACCCCACTGTGTCCACCGCTGCCCACACAACATGCCCGGGGAGAACGACCTGCTCATCTGGAAGTACCCCGACCAGACAGGGGAATGCCAGCCATGCCATGTCAACTGCACACAAGGGTAGGACTGAAGGAGACATTGTGTATTTATTTATTTATTTATTTAGTTAGTTAGTTAGTTATTTACATACTTTTTTAGTTAGAGACTTTTAATTTGTGGGACTGTGACTGTAGTTGCAACAAACACATTATTGGATGTATAATGTGCATATGACAATTACAAATAGTCAAACTGCTTTAAAGCAGTAGATATAAATCCCTTTGTTGATTGGCTGTCAGCCTTTTATTCTCTGTTTCTAGCAACCTCCCTTATTATTTCGTCCAAAACAATAAATAATCACAAAAACGGATAAATCACAGCAACATAAATGGGTTCCACCTTTCTAAGGTTTCATATCTCCTTTGATTTTATCTGCAGATGTAGTGGACCTGGTTTGTCTGGCTGTGAACCAAAAAGGTAAAGTATTGCCTCATGAATCTTGTCGGCTGTTTTCCCTACAGTCTTTTTATTATCTTTCTTTGTTTTTCTTTGTGATAAATCTTACAATAAGAGACATGCTGCAACACTTCTCCTTCTCTGTATCCTCCTGAGCATGAAAGGAAAGAGAAATCCAAGGGTGAAATGTGAGGCTTGTGTTTTGTCATGTTCAGGGCGTTATTTCAATCGGATTGATCCAGATCGCCACTCTGGCACCTCTAGTTGTTGTGACATATATGCAATGCCTTTTTGTGCAACCTGAAACATGGCTGGCTATGAAGTATGTGTTTGATGCACAAATGGAGAATATGGCAACTGATGCTGTGGCATCTGTGTACTGTGGCATTTAAAAGCCTAAGATCTACTGTATGTGAAATGCCGATGTGTATGTATGTGTGTGTGTGTGTGTGTGTGTGTGTGTGTGAGTGTGAGAGAGTGTGTGTGTGTGTGTGTGTGTGTGTGTATGTGTGAGAGAGTGTGTGTGTGTGTGTGTGTGCGTGTGTGTTTGTGTGTGTGTGTGTGTGTGTGTGTGTGTGTGTGTGTGTGTGTGTGTGCATGTGTGTGAGAGAGAGTGTGTGTGTGTGTGTGTGTGTGTGTGTGTGTGCATGTGTGCACAAGCTCACGTATGCTTAAGTGTTGTGTGTGTGTGTGTGTATTTGTTTAGCATACTCCAAGGAAGGAGTGGCATCCTTGTGAAGTATCTGCTAAATACCTCGTCCCCTATTCTAGTTCCCACATGCCGATGGTGGCCACCGGCGTGGTGGGGGGACTGCTCGTGGTTGTCATCCTCGCTCTCAGCATCTTCATCCTCACTCGCCGACGCCACATCCGCAGGAAGAGGACACTGCGCAGGCTTCTTCAGGAGAGAGAGGTGAGAGGAGGTCGTTAGTAGTGCTTGGAGCTATGTGGACATGGGATACCCTATTTTCTAACACTTGGATCTGAAGATTGGAAGATTTTTAATTGGCTTCCACTATGATCTTAGCCTGACGATGTCATACTCATAATTCTAGTCAGAATATGAGTCTGATACTGCTCCATTGGGCGTGTTTCAACCGAACCAGGAAAAAAATGCCTCTTTGCTCAATTGGATATACCTAGAACCAATCAGAGCACCGTAGTATGACCATAACGTAGACCATCGGGACCATCTGATACATTAAACTTTTACCAGATCCCGTAGGAAGGACGGCAAAAGCATCTTTTCGATCGACAAATACCTTGATCACGTTTCTCTGTTCCTCTTTCAAAATGAATGTGCTGTCAATGTCTTCTAAAACAGACTTGAATCTCCAAATTTCAGCTCTCCAGCGGCAGCCATGTTTGTTGAAAACCAATTCAACCCAAACGCTTTGGTGACGTGGTTGATTACGTTACGGTTGATCATCTGTCCATCATCGTATAAAGCCCGCCCTGACAATTTGATTGGTCTGGTGACTCTGGTCAGGTTTTTGATCAGGCATAATTTCTCCCCAACGGAGCAATGCCAGACCGAACTTCCCGACCTAAAATGTTGTGGGCGGGGCTAAGTTCATCTGGCATCCAGGCTACTATGATCTACTATGTACTTTGAAATGACTCACGGGAAAACAATCCAGTTGAACATGAAACGAGATGGAACTATTTCCTCCAGTGACGTTTTGGATTGTAAAGATTCTTGTACAGCTGCGTAACTCAAGGCGGGCTTTGCCTCGCAGTGCATCCTGTTTCGATAGTGGTTGATTGACTGCTTGATTGTGCAATGGGATGCCATCATGCCACCAAAGATAAGCCAGTGAATCAGAGCCTTTTTTGGCAGCTCTGTTAGACTGAAGTAGGGTGCTTCCCAACATTAGTCTCTGTTACACGTGTGTAATTAATTAATCTATTTATCATTATCATTATTATTTTGGATAATAATAATCCATATCAGAATCCAGTGGGTTGATCACAGCAGTTGATTTTGTGCGTTTGTCCTCATAGCTGGTGGAACCTTTAACTCCGAGTGGGGAAGCCCCTAATCAAGCGCTACTGCGCATCCTGAAGGAGACAGAGCTCAGGAAGATTAAAGTACTGGGCTCAGGGGCCTTTGGCACCGTCTTCAAGGTGGGTGGTCAACGCAGACACAGGCTGACAGATGGATGGATGGATGGATAAATACATTGATTGATTGAATGATTAAGTAATTTATTAACGTTTGATTGATTGATTGATTGGTTGATTGATTGGCTGAAAGATTGGTTGATAGACTGATTTATTAGTTGGTTGATTATTCATTACCTGATTGATGATTAAATAGCTGAGCTGCAGGGTAAATATTTGTGATTGTCTATGAATTTTATGTCTGATCCATGATGTGATGTTCTTCAGGGTCTGTGGGTTCCTGAAGGAGAGGATGTGAAGATCCCAGTTGCAATCAAAGTTCTGAGAGAAGTCTCATCTCCCAAAGCCAACAAAGAGGTCTTGGATGTGAGTCGCTGTCTTTCTCTAAACCACAGGTGTTTGCCTCTGTCCTAAAATTTCTTCTGCACAGAATCTACAGAAGTTGGACCTTTTGCATCTGTAAAGGGTGCATCATCAGTAACAGAACACTACAAAACAGAGGATCAAAGAACAACTCAGTTTAACACAACGTGCCAATGGTATTGCATTTCAACTGTTCACATTCTCCCAATCACTAACTCTTACCCTGATGCGTGTGTTTGTGTGTGTGTGTGTGTGTGTGTGTGTGTGTGTGTGTGTGTGTGTGTGTGTGTGTGTGTGTGTGTGTGTGTGTGTGTGTGCACTTGTCTTTGCCTCTGTGTGTGTGCATGCATGCCCGGTCTGTGTGTGTGTGTCTGTGTCTGTGTGCGTATGAATGTATGTGTCTCTGTGTGTGTATCTGTGTGTGTGTGTGCATATATATTTCTGCATGTGTGTGTGTGTGTGTGTGTGTGTGTGTGTGTGTGTGTGTGTGTGTGTGTGTCACAGGAGGCATACATGATGGCGAGCGTGGAGCACCCCCATGTGTGCCGGCTCCTGGGCATCGGCCTGACCTCCCCCGTGCAGCTCATCACCCAGATCATGCCCTTCGGCTGCCTGCTCGACTACGTCCGCGAGAACAAGGACAACATCGGCTCCCAGATCCTCCTAAACTGGTGTGTCCAGATTGCCAAGGTGAGGCCGCCGCCCCCTGCCATTCATCCTGGCTTCTTCTTGTGTGTTACTTGTGTGTAGGGTGCTGCCGGACACATATGCTCAATATTATACAACTAAATACTTAACATTTTTATGAGCGGTACTGTCTGAATTTGTTGTGCTTGCACTGGGCATTGCTGAGGCTAAATGCATGACCTGTGGGCTTTGGGTTGAGTCACAGTTGGTAGCAGCATATGGTGCCATTGAGTTTCTCTGAAGCTGCTATGACACCAGCTAAAAGGAACACATTCAGCAGCCAGATTATATTTTTTGTTACTATTAACCCTATTTGATACCTTTACTCAGAATACCATATTGGACACATGTGTTCACCATAATTGGACATATTTGTTCAACATCATTATTTAATATATAATGACTGCATATACAGTAAGTGTTTTTTTATTTGCTCTGCATCCTTTCTGAACAAATAATCTTCTGATGTACTTTTTCCCACTCGAGTGTATTTCCTCTGCCAATATATGAGAGATTTTCCGCCGTTAAACAGAGGTTTTCTCTGACCTGTCTATTGTTCTGTTACCTTGCCTGGTTCAGTGGTTTATATAGCCTACCCTACCCCCAGCTCCTCCAGGAGCTTCGCTCCTTCATCTCGTTCCTGTTAAACTCGACCTTGCCTCCAGCTATTTGCACTAGGCTCCAAACACACCACCTATCCAGAGGGATCAGCACTAAGGCTGTGTGCAGCTGCTCGTAGCCTAGTTAGTTCGTTTGCGTGTTTGTGAAAGCACACAGAAACATTCACAAAGTGTATTTAGAGAGCAAATATATCATTGAATGCAAGGTTGAGTATTTAGTGTTTGTTATCAAATAGTGAAAATGCAAATGTTTTGTGTGTATATGTTCATATTTTACCAGACACGGACAGAGAAAAATACACACTGCCAGTGTTATTTCATGCCTTTAGAATTACATCATTGTTGTCAGTCTAGCTTTACAGAACTACCTGTTAGGCCCACATGTAGAAACAGACCTACGTGGTCATAATGATATTTTAGGCTTATATTTTTTATATTGTTATGTTTTTATTTAACAGCTTTAACTGCTGTCCTCAATGCTAAAATAGTCCACAGACCTGATGCAGTAAGGGGAGATACTCCAGCTAAAATGCATAAACACATGGAGAGAATGTCTTGTACGATATAGCACTCCCCACATTATACCCATGGTCCTTTGCTGTTTGTCCCACAGGGTATGAGCTACTTGGAGGACCGCCACCTGGTCCACCGAGATTTAGCGGCAAGGAATGTATTAGTGAAGACTCCCAACCACGTGAAGATAACCGACTTTGGGCTGGCCAAACTTCTCAGCGCTGACGAGAAGGAATACCATGCAGATGGAGGCAAGGTTAGAGACAGTTGAACAAAGTCTTGTTCATTAAATTCAGGAGATGTTTCCATTATATGTCTGCTAATGTTGCACTTTGGATATGTTCTATATATTATATGTGTTGTATAAGGATGTGGATGTGGAGTTGAGTATTCGTGTAGTATGTTGAAATGCCCTTTATATTAACCACGTTTAAGCACTGAAAACAAGAAACCACCTGAATGATGCAGGAACTCTATATAGTATTTCAGGAGTTAATCATTAATGGATGGTTAAGGCATTGGCTGCTCTGTAAAACAAATGTAATACTGTTAATGAAATACACATGACAAGAACTGGCCTCATTTCAGGGCCAAATGAAGATAAATTAACACACTTGGGCTTTTCAGGGCTTGTTGTTTCATCATTTTGGAAAGATAGAGAGCAATTTCCAGAGAAGCTTCAGATGAAGGATAGTTTGACTTGACTGGAGTGTGACAGTTTGTGGTCAGATTTATATTCATTTGAGTTGCCTGTATTTCTCGAATAAAGGCACATGCATTTCTTATGTGACGTTTTTCTGTCTCTGTCTGGATCGTGACCACTGCAAAGGGTCCATAAAACAAGCAGCGCTCCGTAAAGTCGTGTAGTACTACAATCACATCATAACAAAGAGAAGAAGAGGCACACACACACACACACACACACACACACACACACACACACACACACACACGCTCACACACACACACACACACACTCACACACACATAAACATACTCAAATGTATCGTGCTTTCTTTACGTACAGGTCCCCATCAAGTGGATGGCGCTGGAGTCCATTCTCCACTGGACTTATACTCATCAGAGTGACGTGTGGAGTTACGGTGAGTCTTAAAACGCATTAGACATGCAGGGGCCTAACCACTAACCACTCAGCCAACGCCTCACATCATTGGGTGGTTGACAAATATCAGGTGGAAAGGATCGTCTGAGTGCTTCTAAATGAATACGGGACTACTGAAGAGATGTAGGGATGGGGAGGACGAGTCCGTTCTGTTAAGCGCTAACTTTGGTTAGGAGACTGATTGAGCTGAACATTATGTTAGTGCATGTCATACATAGTTAATGAATCTCTTTCTCCTCAGGGGTGACTGTTTGGGAGCTGATGACGTTCGGGTCAAAACCTTACGATGGATTCCCGGCGAGCGTCATCTCTGACATCCTGGAGAAAGGAGAGCGTCTGCCACAGCCGCCCATCTGCACCATAGACGTCTACATGATCATGGTCAAATGTGAGCTCCTAACTAACTACACATGCACCATAGACGTCAACATGATCATGGTCAAATGTGAGCTCCCAACTAAATACATCTGTAAATGTGCAAAAAAAATCAAACCTTCTTTGTTCAGACTAATGATCTTCAGGCTTGAGGCGTGTGTTAGTGGAACTTCAAAGCTGCTCAGGCTTGACAGGCTGATCTGATCTGATCTGATCTGATTCTGACTCAGGCACTGCTCTTGTTGGTTGAGCGACTTTGGTTCACTGCAGCCTAATTGGCTGACATGATGATGCGTACAGCAGATGAGCCACAGTCTTAACCCTCTATTCCATTTGTCTTTGTTGATGGTGAACAAAGTGCAGACAGTCATATTTAAACGGTGTGCTTATATGTGTTGTGTGTGTGTGTGTGTGTGTGTGTGTGTGTGTGTGTGTGTGTGTGTGTGTGTGTGTGTGTGTGTGTGTGTGTGTGTAGGTTGGATGATTGATGCGGACAGCAGACCACATTTCAGGGAGCTTGTTGCAGAGTTCTCCAAAATGGCTCGTGATCCATCACGCTACTTGGTTGTACAGGTAATGCGGTTTAATAGTAATATCAACCCTCCACATTAGTACTCTTTAGCAGCTATGTTTCTCAGAGAAGACTGATGTGTAAAATGTGGAAGTGCACTCAACATGAAATAAAGACTCCTTGAGTTGAGTCCTCCTTAAAGGGAGGGCTTCCTTAAAGAAGCATTATGAGTTTGGGGTTTTGGTTTAAAACTAGCGAGCTACCTACCTAAAAAGCAGGCAGAAACCTTGCCAACACCACCAACAGCCCAGTTGGCACAACAGCTTGCTAACATCTTTTGGCAATATTGTTCAATGGCAATGTCGTGCTGTGGAGGCTGTTACATTTTGGCTGGGTGTTCCAACCGAAACTACAGAACTACATAGTGCATAGTCTGGATGGCTAGGGGGAACAACAGCTGTGTTTATCAGTCCTTCACATGACCAAATTTCATCAAAATTAATTTGAAAATGATACCAAAAGTTGCCCAGATAACATACCTTACTGGCAGTTATAAATTGTTGATGGGAAAGGAAGACAAAGAGACACCCTGTATGCAATTAGAATGGAGTTGGAGTTGAAAAAATATTTTTGGTGGATGACTTGGTGGTTGACCTGGCTGACTGGTTAAACATGACAAAGATAAATGTGTGTTTTAAACTCCCTACTCCCCCAGGGGGACGAGCGGATGTGTCTGCCGAGCCCGACGGACACCAGGTTCTACCGGACCCTCATCAGCACCGAGGGCATTGAGGGTGTGGTGGATGCCGAGGAGTACCTGCTGCCCAACAAGGGCTTCTTCAGCAATGGCCAGCCCGGCACGCCTCACCCACAGCAGCCCCGCCCGGCCACGGTGACTAGCGCCACCACCCGCACATACACAGCACACGACCGCCGCAGGCACACAGCACCTCCAACCCCTCCCAACACCCCCCCGTCACCTTCACCACCACTGCATGTGTACACCAGGGCCAGAGTAAGTATACAGAGACTCCTGCACTTACGCACGGTAGCTTTGAGGTCTGGTTAAACCTGTTGGCCGTCTGGCAAGTCAGGCTGTTGGAGGTGCAATATGCACACCAATTCTGTAAGTGTGGTTAGAAATAGACAGTTGTGCACAGTGTCCCTGTGCATTGAATGAGTCTCCTACAGGTGTTTTAATCTATTTGTTTATGTTTTACTGGCCATGAGTAATCAGAACATATGTATGGAAAACATATGAATTACAGAGCAGAGGAATATCAACTAATAAATATAAAACAGCTGTTTAATGGGATCGTTATGGTTGTTAGAAAGATTTGTGTTTTTGACAACGATATATTCTACATGTTCTTCTCTGTCTAGCACTTTACATATTGGGTGAATGATCTGCATTTTGCACAGTGAATCTGACAATCTGTGCTTTTATTCTCATGCACAGAATGGTCACCCAGTTCGAGAGAACAGCATAATCCTACGCTACATCACAGATCCTACACATGGACTGCTCGAAAAGGATAATCCTCTACCAGGTAAGGATCATCACAGGTCAAGCACATGTCAGTCTACGCCATTGCGTCTTATATTGAAGCTAAAATGGCCAAACGTGTAGATGCTAATGATGATGTTGTGTGTGTTAGCCTAGTGAAACCAAAATGTGATGCTGATGTTAAGAAAAACAAAAACTGGCTTTACGGAAGGACAATAACAGCTCATTTCTTGTTTGTTTTGAAGAACAAAGCTGGGTGGATTCCCAGTTCGGATTTTATAGGCCTGGTTCAAGGCCCTTACAAATGAATCTTCCAAAGACTTCCCAGAAGTTGTGTTATTTTTAGAAATATAATATTGGGAGAGCCTTGCCTTTTGGGAGTGCAGGATGATGTTTAGCCTGTGTGTTCGAGTAATGATTAATGGCAATGCCTTACTTCTGGCTGTAGACTAACAAATTAAGCCGAGCAAGCCTCTAAGCCAGGGCTGTGAAATGCTCCACATCTCTGTTCAATAATCCCCCTTTTTCAGGCTGGTTCATGTACATTTCACTGGTTTTGTTTTCAACCCCTGAAACAGAGTATGTGAACCAGCAAGAGACCGTGCTGTGTGACATGATGAACCCAAACTACGAGGACCGCGGAGAGGTTGACAGCCACGGTGTTGACGGCGGTCGCCACGGTGATGATGATGATGATGATGACGACAATGAAGACGGGTACTGTGAGGTGCTCAGCGGCAAACCGGAAGGGCCGGAGTACCTAAACACGGCCAGGTGTACACTCCCCCGCTCGCTCTGTGCCAACCTGGACAACCCGGACTACCAAGAGGGCTTCCTGCCTCTGGACGGTCCCAGAAGCCTCTTCCTGCCCGCCGCTGAGAACCTGGAGTATCTGGGGCTGAGCACTAAAGCACAGGCCCCAGCCCGTTAGAGGTCCAGGTACTGGAAGGTAGCAGCAAACTGCAGATATGGGCCAGATTGGGTCAAGGGTCAAGGGTCAGCTGGTACCCATGTGGGCCCTGGCCTTGGTTTGAAACCGATTAAGGTCCCAATCCGGAATGTCACAAACTTGAATTTTATCCAGCAGTGTTATTTAAGACTTGATGGACAAGTGTAGGGGTGTATGAGTGTGTGGTGTGTGTGTGTGGGGGGGGGGAAGAGAGAGAGTTGGTACACCCATGTGGGAACTGACTTTGAAATTCAACAATAGGCCCTTTAATTTGGCTGCCAGTGAGTCGCAAGCAGCTGGAACCCTCCGGATAAATGGGCTCATCAACTCATCCACAGGATAAAGGTGGCGGATGCTCACTGGCGACCCTTTAACCTCACTCTGAGCCATGTTCCTCTCCAGAGGAGCTTCTCGTTCTCAGAGATCAGCAGCGGAGGAAAGGACCTGAACAGAAGCCCGTTGGCCTGGACCCATCCCTGTTGCTGGCAAATACACATGCAGGAGTGCTGATAGAATGAAGGCTGTTTTGCAGCAGGTTCAGTTGTTCTGTGATGAAACGTGAACAGGCCGAGGGGAGTGTACACAACTACAGCTCTACAAGTACTTGAAATAATTACCCATTTCTTCTCCAGAGATGGCTATGTACTCATAATAGTAATTCATTCAATTTACAAATAGTTCAACAAACTGGTTTCTTGTTTTCAAGACTCGTAGCAGGACTTGATACAGGCAACTTCATGTTCCCATCTCGTCCAATGTAGAACAACTCTTGAACCACAGACAATTGTTAAGATGTTACATTTTTCAGTCTAAGTAGATTTTTAGATGTTCAACTGTGAAATTGGTACAAAAATGTGTTTTTTGATGTTGTTTACTTGTGTACAAAGTATTCACAGAATGTTGTAATAGTAGGGTTTTTTGGAATGTCATTTTGAAGCAGTATTATTGTTATTCAGGGACTGATTTTTAACAGGCAAGCAATATGTTCTGGACAAATCTGTAAAGTAAGCAAGGCCACCTAATAGCACAGCAGAGTAAGCATACATAACTATTAATTATTCAATCAAAGTCACTTTCAGCACAAAGCCTTCAATAATGCAAGGGGCACACTGCAAGAAAACAACACTGTATTGAGTTTGTGAATGAACAATGGGACAGTAATGGACAAATATAGCACAGGTAGCATTTTTATCATTAAAACACTCTGACGTGACCTTTCCCAATTCCAAATTTCTCAGAGCTGTGGCGTGATTGCATTGATGCTGAAGAGAACTCACTGACCATGGAGGGACTTTGACAGAGCTGTGATTTCAGCACATTTTACACTGAAATATTCTCAATATAAATAAAATATTGCATTTTATGAACTAAAGGAGAAAGATTGAAGACAGAGTAGCATTAAAGCTTTTAACTATCCTACAAAACCGCAACCAGGATTACAAATAGAAAAAAACATACTGACTCAAAAACGGCATATTGATACATTCTGATTGACATTAGTGTAAATAGAGATTTACATATTATGGATGCATTTCTGTTCAGTGTGAGTATCCAGAATAGTTATCCTTCAATCACATGTTAAGTGTTGTTAATACATCGTCTCAATTTGCCGTTCCTGTTGTTTGTTTCCTACAAACAAGAGAACGTGGATGGAAATGGTCTTGTAAAAACAGTTTACCTAATATGTATACCAAAGATCTGGCTCGGTTTCACCGACAGTTTCTAGCAACTGGTGTGTTTTTAGGGATATGATAGAAAGCACATTCAAATAAATTGAATTATTCAGTTTCAGTTCAGAGTTCAGTTTTTTTCCACTATTCATCCATCAAACTCGCTTGAAACACTGCTTTGGTAGTTTATACAACATTTTGTATGGTGCAGAAGTGATAAACTGCTGATAGATACCATTCTAGGAGAATGTGTTGTGTGTGATGACTTCACTGGTAGTCTTATGATGTGATGCACTTAATTGTAGGTACGTAGGTGTACAGTTTTACTGCACTTAATATTTACATGTTTGCGATTAACCAGTAGCCTATGTTGCAATCCAATAAAAAAAAAAAACATTTGGACACGTATGGTGTAATTGATATCATCGGGAAATCTAATGATAATGATACTGTATGATGTATCAGTATCCTCCTCGTGAGAACTTCGGAACACCATCAGCTTATAAACATCTGTTTTGAATTTCCTCGTCTTCGCATGTTGTAAGTGTGACGCTCGATATCGGGACACGGCGGGCCGTCAATTATGTCACGAGTGCCGTGTCTGGCTCGGGTCGCCCTCCTGTGACAGTTTTGGAATTCCTCTAACTGCTCGTAGAGAGGCCGAGACAAAGGCTTTTGACGACAACCCAAGTCCACGTCAAACTTGACAGTCCCATAAGTAAGCTTTGGGATTTGCGCCACTATGTGGCTAAAATATGTACATACAAGCTAAACAAATCCAGTTTCATATAGGGTAAGATTCACCCGTCACCCGTTTTCACAAATCGTACATCTTCCCCTGCTTTCAGATTGAGTAATCCTGACAGTTTAATAAATTATGGATACGTAAATTTTCTCTTTCTCTTAAACACACTAAGGGAAAAAAAGACAAAAGGCTGTATTTTTCCTTTCTGGTTCTAAATTACCACTGTTAATAATTATTGACACACACACACACACGCAAGTGCATGATTAAATATAAGACTTTAATAAAACTTACATTATTCTTTTTAACAACATATACAATGCCTCTTAGTTTAGCTGGGCATTCTTTGAATGATGACATTTTGCAAGTGGCCTTATGCAAAAAAACAACAACAACCATTCAAATGCCTGCATCAGTTAAAGTCCAGCATGTCCAACATGATACTGACAATAACCTGCACGTCCTCCTTCCAGTGTAACCAATCCAAGGCCAAGGGGAATGTTGATTAGTGTGAGGTAAACATGTCTTTTCCAGTCAGTTGGGCGCACCTCCCATCTCCCATCTCCTGGCCGCTTAGACAGCAGCTGGCTTCATCAAGGCCAGCTCTCCAAATGTCTGTTTGAAGTGGGCCACGTGCTCCTCACAGTGCTCCCCTACAGTGATGGCAGACAGAGAGCAAGACTTACGAGGTGTTGGCGCAGTGCGCCTCCCAGCATATAAATCTGCTCTGGCTTTAGGGGAGTGCTTTGGGTTCTAATGACGCTCATAAAGAGCACTACCATGACATTTTTATATGTCCTAAACTAGAAAAAGTATTACATGATCTTTTGGAAGCCAACTAGATTTTTCATTTTTTTTAAATCTTACACCAGACTGAATAAAACTTTTTCTGAAATTAGTAACAAATGGCTAATTAGCAGAGAATTGGAAAGTATGCCTGTATTTGTCCCACAAAACAGCAGAGCAAGCACAACAAATCAAAACAAACAGTGAAATACAACAGCGGTACTTTTCCTCACACAGAAAGCTGAATATCACAAAGTAGCTGCCAAACAATATGGATAATTACGCTGTCCCACCCCACCCCAATGAAGTCATATCGGATCATCATCACTCTCCCGATACTGACTTTGCTCTACACAGGAGGAACAGTGCGCCATCTAGTGTCCACTACACATCCTAAAACGCATACAAAGGCCTCTTTCACATGACATTGACATGACAATTTGAGACAAAATGGATCCATGTCAGAAAGACAAACCTGGGTTGAAGCCTGGGTTTCCGCGGAGACGATGGTTTCGCTGCTCGAAGAATCGGAAGATGGTGTAGAAGAGCATGGAGTCGCTCGTCTGCCGCGCTGCATCCAGAAACTTCCGTGCCGACACGTTGTCGTGGCCACCGACACTGCGGACAAACCGCAGGGCACCAAGAACCTGCTGCTTGGACAGGAGAACCTCCACAATCTCGTCATTAGCGGTGGAGAGCCTCTGTTGAACACACACAGACACACACAAAGGAGCACAAACAAACACATCATAAAGTATCATGAATCAGTTACAATAACAGACGCTCCATGAAAGATGGCTAGTTTCCAAGGGAGGACTTCAACTAATTGAATTGTAATTGCCAGAGAAAATCACATATAGAGATGACATGGTTTCACTTTCTGCTATAATATGCCGGGCTATCGTGGCACTGTAGCACTCCTTGGCACAGGCCAAAAACAGCACATTTCACGGTTTTATGCCAATCCATTAAGAACTTTTCCAGCAGCAGATCTGTTTACATTCCCCATGTTATGCATGACCTACCCGACCACAGAACCACATGCAGTATAACAAACAAATAGTCTTCCTCAACCTTTTTCATTAATTCATTAACCACTATAGTGAACACAGACTGCAGACTTCACATGGGGAGGACTAATATAGCAGCCAATTTTTGGGAAAAATAAGTAGACACAAAAACAGTAATCATTCATACAGGATGTCAGGGCAATGATGAGGAATGCTGGGTAACAGGAAGAAGTGCGGAGGTCTAGCGGTACCTTGAGCATGTCGAGGGAGAGCTGGTGGGCAGGCGGATAGGTGCTTTCCAGGGAGAGAAGCAGACAAGCCTGTGATGGAGAAACAAACATTGACTCAGAGCATCATCTCAGCTCATTAAAGCCCATTTTTGCACAGTGCATTATCCAATGACTCAGATGTCCCCCTGCATCAGTGCTGTTACTACGATACAGTACATTTACAGTACAGTGAATCATTCAGAACAAACTTCAGCTCAAATTACTTACTTTGGAGTAAACAGATTTATCAGTTTATAATGTTACTTGGTGCTTAAAGTCATGACACAGACCAAAACAGGGATATCAACAGACCTGATCTGCTTTATAGGGTGCGTTCGCCAGGGTAACGCCTGTATAGATGACCCACACGCTAAAAAATGTGTAAAATAAAGAAATCATTTTCACGAGGCAGAAATGCTTTCCACAAGGCTTGTAGGCTGTTACCTTTCTGACGTTACAAGCCTTGAGGACAGCATTTGTTGCCTCCAGAAGATGCCTCTTTGAGGTTTGTTCCCTTTTTGTTTTTGCCGTGTGCGGGTCACCTACACAGACTTTCAACAGACCCAATGGGGACACTGGCTGAGGTTGTGGGGATACCATGTGGCAGCTCTGGGCCCCAGACTTACCAGAGGCTTGGAGTCGCTGAGAACGTGGTACTGAAGGAACTGGTGCAGCATGTAGAAGAGGTTGTGATGCACCAGGGTCTTAATCACCAGCTCATACAGATAGTGCTAGAGGATCACACCGATAGCTGCATTAGTGCTAATAAATCAGCTTGGACTAACACAGTTTATACAGATACTGCGCTAAAATCGTTAAAATAGTTAAAAACGTTTTGTTCCGTCATCAATACACAAACTGATAGATGGACAATATGGTCAAAGTCTTGGACAGAAATCATTCATTAAATTGAATTGTTAACAAGAATATTCAACAAAGAGCCATTACCTGAACCATAGGGACTGGATACTGAATCATTTGGGACACTGAGGCACTGAACACTTAAAGAGCATTGTGACTTTTTCTAGCAAAAGCACGGCATTGCTGTGCCGTGATTAAGGGATTGTGGCGACACTTTGATTAGGAACACAGCTGCACATTGATAGGAAGGGGGGAACGTACCTGCACAGTGATTTGGTACTGATTGAGAGAGCGGATATATTCCATCAGGACAGCAATGACAAACTTATGGGAGACACCCTGTTAAACAGGAAACAATGACAATGGGCATTAGGAGCAGGCTTATTTATTCCATATAGTACCCCCTTTTTTTCAAATGATTGTCATTTCGCTTTAGAGAAATACAGGGATTCTAAATCGGACTAAAACTGGCCATTTGTGATGAAACAATACTTTGTGTAAATTCGACGGCAGAACCCAAATATTCAGCTGATTGAGTTACAGGAAATGCTTTTAAAAAAAGAGCGTTCCAGCTCAACGAACCTTGCGCTCCGTGAAGGCAGACAGGACGTGAGTGTACATGTCTGACTGGTCCACAACAGCCTGTGTCCTCAACGGTTTCTTATGAGAGGCGCTCGAGCGGCTGGGGCCTGACTCCATTGCCTGTGCGGGGGTACGACATCAGTTAGCACACGTGTCTGCGTCATAGGAACATGCCTGCATCATAGGAGGCTCAAGAAAAGATCTGAAATCTAAAACTATGCTGTGAATCTTTTTTTTAAGTACATTAATGCAGACAAAAAATGATCAATAATGACAGATATCTATGATGGTTTGTATCTGTAATACTTATGATATGTGATCTTTAATAGATGATTATATCAGAATTTGATCACACCGGATGGTAGAATACTTACCACAGTGTAAGACTGTTCTGCCTCCAGGTATTCTTTATACACCTGGTTAAGTTTGTCAAACACTGTAGCCACCACAGAGAGACTCCCCTTCTCCTCACTCACCAGCACTGCAACAGGAGGAGACTGAATCGGTTAGTTTGGCCACAGTTGAGGGCCCTCATTCCATTTTGCACTTATATTGGCCTTCACGTGTAGTTTTATAGCAATATATATATATATATATATACACAGTATATTGTATATAACACACACGTGTACATATTAACATGCAAATAATGAGGGTAAATTATGTTAGAATTATATTATAGCAAAAAGCAGCCATAAAAAAGTTTCCATATTAACAAACAATTAAGAACCATTAAGTGCTGTAATTAAATCTTTTTACAGATGTTTATGACTGCAGTCATAATTAGTTAAAATGAGTTAAAGGAAAATTAGTTAAAGGAATGCTAAGGATTCTTGAAGATCACAGGACATGACAGGGTCAGCAGTCGTACTCTGGGAGCACACGGACAGGATCACCATCTTGCAGTCGCGTCTGCGCAGCAGGAAGTCCATGAGTTTGCCTTTGTCCTGCAGGAGGTTGAGCGTCGGCTGTAGCTTCACCGTCAGGTACCAGAGGTAACCTGAATGAACAGGACATTTCCGTCAGGACATTTATTTTGATTTGTTGCTCAGACACTGTCGCACACATTACAAAAGGCTCAACTGCTGAGTCATATGGTACATTTCCCTTTCTCACCTTAGTCTCGAGGGAGGAAGGAAGGAGGGGAGGAAGGAAGGGGAAATGTCTGAACACAAGGGTTATTTTGTCACACTTTGTTACTGGCACAGGGGAACAAGCACTAACACAAACTTTTCTGTTGCAGACCTTCCTCCAACATCCGAGCTTGTGCGTGTTCGCCCGCGGTGGCAGTAAAATGTGAATGAACAACCTTGGTGAGCAAATGATCCTCCTGGCAGACACATTGTGAGTAACAACAGGCCTCTGTGCCAAAATAAAACACCTTTTAAGAGGGGAGAGAACGGTGTATTAAACACTGAAATATGAACGTCCGTCTTACCTTCACTGGCACTGATGATGATGTCAGGTTGAAACACACTCCAGGTGGAGGAGTCTTTGAGTCGTAGTTAAGGAATACTAACAGCAGGAGGAGACGACCGCCTCAAAACTGGACAGTAGAAACTCTCCTTGAGCAACATGTCTCACTGCATCTACTTTCTATCATGTATCATGTTCTCTTGTAATCAACTACGATCCCTGCTCAAAGTGGCTGTGCGAGAGAGAGAGAGAGAACTCTTACAAACCAGATTGGAGATTTCAACACTGAACAACTAACTGTATTGCATCAATAATCGTTACTCTTACACTGACATTTCTAGACTAAAGTAGGGCTCTCTATTTCTTGTATATTTCTTGTTTATTTTCTTTATTTTTTTGTCATGTTTGTGTATGTGTTTTTTTACTCCAGCGACTCCTTATACTGCCACTGTGTGTGCGCCTTCAGTGAGAGTATGTGTGTGGGTGTTTTTACTTGTGTGTGTGTGTGTGTGTGTGTGTGTGTGTGTGTGTGTGTGTGTGTGTGTGTGTGTGTGTGTGTGTGTGTGTGTGTGTGTGTGTGTGTGTGTTTAGGGTCAGGAAGGATACAAAGCTCACAGGCCACAGGGGCTTGGCTAGGGGCTGCTGCAGGGCCTGGGAAAGGAACACAGACGCTATATTATAGTGACGGGCTGCTTTTAAATAGAATATCTATGATATCAGTGAATCATGCAAACCTCCTTCCTAAAATGTGTCACAATGCTAATGTTACTGTTAATAACATAAATATCCAGGTTATATTCCAGGTTCAAGGTAAAAAAAACAACATAAAATCTGCTACAGTTAGAATAATGATAGGGTTCTTAAAGTATCTTGATATTTACACAATTTGTATGTGATGGAGATAATTTGCAAACACTGTTAATTACTTAAGAATGTATGAATCATGTGCTTATGAAATGGCTTTTCTGTGTGTGAGTGTAACTTAGAATATTAGGTGCCACTTAGTCTGCATATGTACAAGAGCATGTTTAGACCAGAAGTGATAAGAAGGGTCGAACTGTGCTTCTTCCGACCTTGCAAAACTTCCATCCTTGCCTCGGACGTCAGAAATCCACCACGTGGTTATCCCTGTTGAACGCTCAACTTCTGTCTATATAAACCTTGTGCGATGTGTTTAATATTGCTTCACTTTCAGCCTTGTGCTGGGGGTGAGCCCGATTGCAATTGTTCTTGTTGTTTGTCTAATAAATATACTTATATGCAGCTCCGGAGTCCTGAGGTAACTAGGGTGAATTTTCACCTATCAGTATGTATTTTATTTATTTGTTTCATTCATCTCTTTGAATTCATCAATATTTTCTAGGGCTCGCTTCTCTCACCTTTGTCTCTATCTGGATTTTAATATTCATAACAATAAATGTAAGTCATCTGCTGAGGAGGATTATAGAGCCACTGAAACGTTTGTGTGTGTGTGTGAGAGGGTGGATGTGTACCTGTCCGAGGGATCTTATAGGGGTGGATGGAGAGAGCTGGGAGAACTGGCTGATGGACATTTACAGGACAGTCTGGCTCTTGTAGCTTGATGTCAAATATAATGGAGGTCTGGGAAAAGGCGAAAAAAATAAATCTTTAACAAAATCAAACAGTTACTCCTTCCATTAAAGAATGTTTAGTTCACCTACTCAGTGGGACGTCTGTGCTGAGCACCATGTTGAGAGGTCAGACTGGTTAGACAGCGGGCATGGATTGTTAATGTCATAAAGCAAGGTGCATGGAGTGTTTATGCTAAGGCGGGGATCACGCCGAAAATAAGGAAGCAGCAGCAACGATGCTCAGACCATAACAATTCTATTAGTTTTAAGTTCTATCTCATTGCTAAGTGAAGTACTCATTTCAGTCAGAATTTATTTGAATGGTCCCCTATAGACTATATACAGATGTTCAGATTATAAACAAACTATCTGTTGAAAGGCTGTTACAATTTATGGTTAAGGTTAGGGTTAGATATTGGGTGTGGTGAAGTTGATGTTTTGTGAACAATTAGAAAGTCTGAACTTGAATTTCAACAAACCATCTGTAAAGTCTCTGTAGGTGGACTATGCATTGCAAATAAAGTGTTACCCTAATTTCTGTACAATGGAAAGAAATGTCTAACTACTAATAAGATATCTTATTGCTTTGATTGGTCAGAATGCTTGAAATGTTCTAAGGATACATTAAACTGACTCTGACACTGAACCAACGCCACTAGCGTAATGCTAGCGCTGTCGAACCATAGCAAACAATGGAAAATCTGCTAATACTACTAGTACTACTGCTAGTCAGTGTGTTTCCAACCTAAGATAATTTAATTGAATCTGAACTTTCATCACAGTGCCCAACATTTGTATCACTACTAACAGAAAAGGCAATTAGTATTCCTGGTCTGAGAGTGCCAATGCCTTCTGCCGTGTCTGATTGCATTTCAGGGGTAACTAATGTCAAACAGTCACACTTTCCCAAGATGAGAAACACAGGGCTGAGAACAAAAAGTCTGACACACAAACACACACATACACACACACACACACACACACACACACAAACCAGATACTCACTTGCGAACTCTGATGGTGCACCACTACCAAGTTATCCACCACATTCAGTGCAAATTTCCCTGTAGTATTCAGCTTCAAAACATGAGTCTTCTTACAGGCTCCCTCTCTACGCACAGACGATACAGGGGATAGACATGGAGGAGGACATGAATAATACATATCTTACATTTCAGAGCAGAGGATGGAGGGAAACAAACACTTTTGGAGATATGAGCATCTTCCGCCTACTGCTGGAAACAGTCCACATACCTAGGCAGGTGATAGAGCACTACCTCCGCACCAGGGCTGTTAGTGGTTCTAGAGTGATGCTTCAGGTACATCACATATAGCTCGCCATATCTGAAACAATGAGTGGAACATTAATGGACAACCAGATAGACATGCCTGCTCCTTTAAAATGATTTTGTTTTTTGTATATTTGACAAGATTTTATCATTTTTAAGATGCATTTAATGTTTGACTGTGGGGCATTCAAAGACTAACTGTATCACGGCATATAGAATCAGAGTAAAAAGCACCGCACATGTCCCTTACATTGTGGCAACGGCGATATCTCTCTCGGAGAGGCTAAGTTTGGCAGGTTTGGGCACCGCAGGCAACTCGATCTCAAATTTGGACATCTTGGACATGGTTCCGCTCTGAGGAGACAACACAGCGAGTGATATGTTGTAACAGGTGTGACATGAAGCGGAGAGACCCTCAATGGCACTATGTTTTTGGCCGTGTGCTACATATTGTTGGGGATGGATGTCTGAATGTCTCTATTTGAACCCATCAGGGCATGCACATTCAAACTGATTACAGTAAGAACACATTTGACTTGTTGTTGAAGATGGAAAGTGTAATACCTCATCAAACATTTACAACACAGTTCATGCCGGTACATTCTAACGGTCACTCTTACCAGGCAAACTAACATAGCTAGTATCAGAACAGTATCAGGTCCGAAGATGGTTGCTCACTTTGAAGGCGAAGGGCTGCAGCACGTTGCCCTGGACTGTGGTGGAGAGCAGCAGCACAGCGGTCTCTGGGCAGTACATGTACCAGTTCACATTGATGCTCTGACTCTTCAGCAGCTTGAGGGTGCGTTTGTCTGGCAGGACCTACACAGAGACGTTCAAGAGATTTACATTTACATTTAGTCATTTAGCAGACGCTTTTGTCCAAAGCGAAGTACAAGGGAGAGAACAATCAAGCTACGAGCAATAGAGACCAAGTGTAACAATAAAAACTATTTTACATAAGAAATAGAAAAAAAAGTGCAGAAATTGAACTACTTTAAGTGCAAGTTAAGTACTAGTAGAAGTGCAAGTTAGGAAGGGAGGTGCTCTTAAAGGTAGAGAGGGACGCCCCTGCTCTGTAAGAAGCTCTTCAAGACCCAACTCTTCAGAGAGCACCTCCCCTCCTAACTTGCACTTCTACTAGTACTTAACTTGCACTTACAGTAGTTACATTTCTGCACTTTGTTTATATTTCTTATGTAAAATAGTATTTAAGTAAGAGATGCCATGAAGCTCGTGGTGCAGCGCTGTGTTACGACAGCAGTGCCTTTCAGAACATCCTTTTCTTCAAATACAGCATGACATCTAAACGTCCTGTTGCTAGGGGAGACCCACATGAAGGCCACCTCACTGTACCTCATTTGCTTGTCCCCTCAACTCAAAGGAGACGTCAATAAACTTGCTCATTTTGCAAAGAAACAGCAACAAAAAAGGAAACTGATGAAAGGCATTACCACTTTGTGAATGAAAGTAATAACTTGTGTGCGCTATAAATTACATGATTCACAAGACTTGTATAGAATTATTGTTGATATAGATTTGTTTTTCAAAACCTCAAATGTTCCTGTATAATGTTTTTTACCTGGTAGAACTCTATTCCTTGGTCTGTGATGAATACGATCTCATTCCAGTTTGTCCAACAAAAGCCTAACACACTAGCATTTTTAGTCTGTAGGGAAGACAAACAGGAAGAAAGCCTCAAGTACACACTGACAGACAATATGTTAACCTTATACTCCTGTTACTTAGAATGATACAATACCTTGCACTCATGAGAGAATTCGATGTGTGGAAAATCCGGAATAAAGTTGATAAAGTCCTGGATGGTGGAGGGAGGGAGGGGGAGAGGGAGAGGGAGGGAGAAAGAAAGAAAAAGAGAGAGAGAGAGAGAGAGAGAGAGAATATTAATTATATTAATTTGTACTCATTTCATTTTAAATGTGATTTACAATTACATTAATGCAAGCACAGCATGACATAATGTGCAATGTCTAGACTAAACTAGCTGTGACAATGCCAGGCATATTTAACTGCAACATACTATAAAACTAAAAAATTATAATCATCCACAAAACAAATCATGAAACAATATTCAGTCTATGTGCAAATACCTACAACAGCTTCATTCCAAACACTTACCACTGACTTTGGAGTCCTCTGAACAGCCAATATCTTATTTCCGAGAGAAAACTTGATGCACTTCACCTCACCTTTGTCATCCATTCTGTGAATTGTAACAATCTTTAGTTTCATGAGTTTGGGGATTAAGGAAAGAAGCAGAACACCGATGTCACACATGTATACCTGAATGCCACTGAACTTTTGTCATCTGGACCTTTAACCACAACACCAGTGGCTCCTCCAGATCGGACCGCAAACACCTGATAGAGAAAATAAACATCGAGAATTAACATGCAACAACTTTAACATCAAAACCACAAGAAGCAGATATAACAGGCTCAGCGTAATGACACAAAGTGATAATCTAACTAACATTAGAGACAGATGTATGCTGCACAGAGACATGTCAAGTTATCTGCTGTAGTCACTCATTCTCACGATGCAGCTACTAGCTAGCTACAGCCTCTATGATCTCGGCCGCAACACTCACACGGTTTGACAGTGGTAGTGTCAAGTGATGCTGTGTGTATCTAACACGAGACACGGTTATTAATTCGAAGCTGTCTGCAGGCTAGCTAAGTGGCTATCCCAGCTTCAGAAGTCCATTCGGATCATCGAATTACATGTGCAAGTGCTCATGACAGTGCATCGCCTTTTCTTTACTTTTATTTCATGACAGGGATATAGATAGGTGACTTGGTGAAAATATCTCTATGCCAGGAAGCTGGTTGTCACAATAAAGTTAGCTAACAAACGTAGATAGGACTCACTATGTAGGTTAGCATACTAGCTAGCTAGTAATGGCTAACTTAATTACATCTTATCTGCGTAGCTAACGTTACCTGTTTATTGGCCTCGTCGAAAAACACGTTGTTGACACTGGAAGCATGTTCGAATTGCACAGGGTTTTCACAAAGCTCCAGGTAGTATTCCTCATTCATGATTAGAAGCATGCATTCCCTGGAAGCAGTTCTGTTCCTGTTTTTTTTTTTACCCCAGGATCATGTGACAGCGCACAGTAATGAGGGCGTGACCTCCGTGTTAGGAAAGGATGTGTTTAAAGGAGCAATGTACAGATTTTCTTGTCAAAACGTTAAAACCATTTAATGGTAATTTTCAAGGATTTGTAACCACACATATTTCTTCTATGTTTCAGGTGTCTTACTGTATTTATGTGAATTTTTCAGCCCTAACAGATAGACAAATAGGCCCACATTATATTTTGTACAACCCCAAATCAGAAAAAGTTGGGACGGTATGGAAAATGCAAATGAAAAAAGAAAGCAGTGATTTATAAATGTACCTTGACTTGTATTTCATTGCAGACAGTATGATACACAAGACAAGATATTTCATGTTTTGTCTGGTAAATATACATCCAATCCTGCCATTCAGACCTGCAACACATTCCAAAAACACATTCCACGTGGACAGTTTAGGGGTAGTAATGAGGTAGAATAATTAAATAATGATGTGATTTGAAACTAGTGATGTCAACAGGTCATTGTAATCATGATTTGGTACAAAAGCAGCATCCAGGAAAGGCCTAGTCCTTTAGGAGCAATGATGGGCCGAGGATCGCCAGTTTGCCAACAAATGCGTGAGCAAATTATTGAAATGTTTAAAAACAATGTTTCTCAAAGAAAGATAGGAAGGGATTTGGATATTTCACCCTTCACGGTGCATAACATAATTAAAAGATTCAAGGAATCTGGAGGAATTTCAGTGCGTAAAGGGCAAGGGCACAAGCCTAAGCTGAATAACCAGACAGCACTGCATCAAGAACCGTCATTCATCTATAAGCGATATAACCACATGGGCTCAGGATTATTTTGGAAAACCTTTGTCAAGCTCTACAATACGTAGTAACATTAACATTTAAAAATAATAATAATTTCCCTCGGGATTAATAAAGTATCCATCTATCTATCTACATCCACAAATGCCAGTTAAGACTTTACTGTGCCAAAGGGGGCCTTATGTTCACCATGTCCAGAAGCGCCGTCGACTTCGCTGGGCTCAGAGGCATCTGGGACACACAGTGGAAGCGTGTATTGTGGTCAGACAAATTAGTATTTCCGATCTTTTTTGGAAGAAATGGGCGCTGTGTGCTCCGGACCGAAGAAGAAAAGGACCATCCAAGCTGTTACCACAACAAGTCCAAAAGCCAGGGTCTGTCTGGGTATGGGGTTGTGTCAGTGCCCTTGGCAAAGGTAACTTACACTTCTGTGATGGCACCATTAATGCCGAAAAGTACAGAGAAATTTTGGAGCAACATATGCTGCCTTCAAGACTACATCCTTTTTCAGGGACGCCCATGCATATTTCAACAAGACAATGCAAAACCACATTCTGCACACATTTCAAATGCATGGCTGAGGAAGAAACGTGTGTGTACTGGCCTGCCTGCAGTCCTGACTTGTCCCTTAATAGAGAATGTGTGGCACATTTTGAAACGCAAAAGACCCCGTACCGTTGCACACCTTAAGACTAGTTTGCAGGAGGAATGGGACAAAGTTACACCTGAAATACTTCATCACTTGGTGCTTTCAGTCCCTAAACATCTTTAGCGTTGTGAAAAGGAATGGCAACATTACAAAGTGGTAAATGCTTTACTGTCCCAACTTTTTTTGAAATATGTTGCAAGAATTGAAATTGAATTAAGTTTCAAGAATCAAATTTATGAGGTAAAACATCAAATAATGTGCTGTTGTATTGTTTTCAATGTAATACAGGTCAAAGAGAATTTACAAATCACCGTTTTCAGTTTTAATTTAACATACCGTCCCAACTTTTTCTGATTTGGGGTTGTATAAATGTTCATTACATGTTTTATGAGGCCCAGATAGCTGACTGCAAGCACAAGGGTTCTAGTGATCGAATTTCCTGTGAAGATCACTTGGATTCTATACCCTGTGCAGTGCATTGGGAGCAGGGGACACAGCTCAGAGACCCTTGCTATTGGAATGCAACCCACGAGGACCACAGCACAGTGAAAGTTGTCCACTTGACATACCTTAATACATACTGTATTACTTTTTTATTTGTCAGTGTGGTGTTTGATTGTTTTTGGTTGCATTTCGGTGAGGAAGCCAGGAATGCAGAATGAAAGCATTACAGTTATGTTCATACTGTGATTCACATATTCCGAAAAGGTTAAGTATTTTAATCCCTCTAGAGGTAGCTGTGATGGGAAGTGCCCATCCTACAATTACTTTGAGTTATGAGTCATGTGACATTCATACACCACAACAACCATTCTTGTTTTCAATGATAATGCAGTTCACTTGAAATTTGGTACGATAGAAGACATTCCTCCAAAATACCTCTTCTCAACCTTGACGGATCAACGCATTCCAACACATATAGTGTGAACGCACTATTGCGTTGCGTTGCATGTATTGCTTGCGGCAATAGTTGAAAAATGTTGCCTTTCATGCAAATACGACAGCACAGGCGCTAGCCAATCAGACCGCGTCAATGCTCACGTCTAAAGAGCGCGAAGCTCCAAAAAAAAAGGAAGGCGGACCAAACTCCGTAGATGGTCGTATTTGTACCTAAAAGTTGTTTGTAGTCTTTTTTTTGCTTAGATTTTTTTTTAAGTTACCGAGAAATAGACACTGTACAATATAAAAACCCCATTATTGTAACTGAAAAATACGTCTGAGAGGATTTGCGAGGTGTCTGAGCCACCTATCTAATGTTAGCATGCTTCTACCCACAAGGTAAACAGCTTGCTAGCAGCGTGATTGGTTTGTTGACCTGTCAATCTCCCTATAACGTCTCCGTTATCAACACAACCCCATGCGCCAGACTCCTCCTCCGTCATCTGTTGGATCAACACATTGCAACGCACACGTCTGAGTGAAGCATGAGTCAGCCGTCAGACAAGGTCCGACGGGGAAGTGAGGAGTGTATAGGGTGTGAAACAGGTGCGTGTTATTGTGTGACCTTTAATCCTCTTCTTAAAGATGACTGACATGGTATGATGAATTCCAAATTGATAATAGGATCACATCCACCCCATGTTTGAAATGTTTTACAGAACTACCAGCAATATGACAGCACATACATGCCACTACTATGAGGAGACATTGGAGCAACTTCATAATAGCATGAAAGCTATGACCTTAATGACTTTAACCTTTAGTCAAAAATCCTCCTCCAGCGCTGGACTATTCACAAGACCCTTATATCACACGTGATATAACACCTGTGGGTAAAACTGACTCCCAATTTTACACACCCTGTTAATAAAGTGTGTTAAAGAAACACAAGGGGAAAATCTAACTTCCTTCTTGACGGTGCAGGTGTATGGGTCATGGAATGTGGTTCGATGGAATGCAATGAAAGCCATTCAAAGTAGCACTTTTATCACCATCACATTCTCAGGACATGAATGACTGCTTCCAAGAAGCTATCAATTTAAGGTCAATGACAATACAAGCCTTCAACTAAGTATAACCCTAAACCCTGAGCAACCATTCCCTGTAATGATGCGTATTGAAATTATAATGAATGGTACTGACCTCGTTTACTGCCATCGGTGCATCGGTAATAAACTTGACTTTCACCGATGGCATTGGCCGATGTTCATTGGTATGTTTTCTGCGTTACTGTACAGTTACTCAGATTACCGCGAATGCGGAATAAGAGACGTCAGACTCCATTCATTCTCACACACACACGCACGCAGCCACAATTACACAGCGTCTCCCCAGTGATCACATTAAATGTGATCAATGAACATTGTTGAAAGTGTTGTTGGGTGTTTTGTGGGTTTGTGGTGCTTGTTTGCTTCACGGCGTGAAGGTGTATTGGTGTCGGGTGTTTACCGCGAGTTTGGTGTATTGTTTAATCTGCCGCGATATATATCATTCATACTGTCATACATAATATTTGCATACACCTCTACTGTTGCTAAATTATACTGATTTATACTGGGTACCCACTTTCTCATCCATTTACTATTTGCATTGCGATAACATCCATAAACTGGTTAACATACATGAAATAATGATAATAATGAAGTGTTTCAATGCTGTGATGAGATTTCTTTTTCCAATTGGGCATTATTAAGTACTGAATATCCATGGGCGTACAGTAGAGAAGTAAATAACCATAATACATAATATATGTGGTCACGGGGGCTTATCAATTGTTAATTTATTGTTGATTAAACAATACAATGCCCGAAAGTAGTCATTACAACTATTACTGAATTATCATAATGTGTGTACGCACTAAAACTTTCTACACCATTAATAATAATGAGCCGTGGTTCACCGCAAAGCTCAGGCAGCTTCATCAGGCCAAAGAGGAGGCCTACAGGAGTGGGGACAGGATCCTTTACTCACTAACGACTGCACCTCAGGAGACCCGTCTGTTCAACTCCTGAAATTTGCAGACGACACAACAGTCATCGGCCACATCTGTGATGAAGACGAGTCTGCATGTAGACGGTAAGTTGAACAGCTGGCCCTGTGGTGCGGTTGCAACAACCTGGAGCTGAACACGCTCAAAGAGTCAGGTCAGGTCAGGACTGCAGAAAAGATTATCGGTGCCGACCTGCCCACCATCCAAGACCTGTACACATCCAGAGTCAGGAAACGGGCAGGGGAAATCACTGCAGACCCTTCACACCCTGGACATAACCTATTGCAACTTCTCCCCTCTGGTAGGCGCTACAGAACACTGTTCACCACAACCAGCAGACACAGAAACAGTTTCTTCCCCCTCGCCGTCTCACTAATGAACAGTTAACTCACTGTGGCACTGTGCAATAACCCTGGATCACTATAATAACCACTGTGCAATTAAACCTACAAATCCTATTTATTTATTTATTTTCAAATACAAAATTGTGCAATACACTCCATCCTTTACTGTATAACTATACAGGCTATATATACTGTACTTTTTACGTAATTTCTCTTACCAATTAATATTTATCTCTCCACTTCTTGCAATCTCAACTTCTTTGCAATATTGGTTGTGTTTACAGTTCACATCTCCTGTATATAGCCATTCCTCCCTGTATATATTTCTTAGACCTTTGTGCTGTTGTGTTGTGTTGTGTTGTATATTTTGGGTAAGTACACAGAGAGCCACTTAACCCGGAGTCAAATTCCTTGTTTGTGCAAACTTACTTGGCCAATAAACGTGATTCTGATTCTGATAATTACAATCATTAAATTCTATACAAGGTTCAATGCCCATATAATGCATTGTGATAAATGCCTCACTTACTCATTACAATAGTGTCACCTTAGGAAAAAATAGGATATTTGTTATAATGATATAACAAGGCATTATAAATAGCCCTTACGAGGCCAACCAACAAGGATGACAGCACAGTGAAAGATGTCCACTTGACATAACTTTTTTTTGTCAGTGTGGTGTTTGATGTGTACCACTTTTGTCAGGCCACTAAATCTTATCCTCCTTCCTTCTTTCATTATTATTTATTATTATAATTTTTTTGGTTGCAATTCGGTGAGGAAGAGAGGAATGATGAGGGAAAGCATTACAGTAATGTTCATACTGTGATTCACACATTCCGAAAAGGTTAAGTATTTGAATCCCTCTAGAGGTAGCTGTGATGGGAAGTGACCATCCTACAATTACTTTGAGTTATGAGTCATGTGACATTCATACACCACAACAACCATTGTTGTTTTAAATGATAATGAAGTTCACTTGAAATTTGGTATGATATGGGGTGGAGGCCCACACTAAGAAGCAGGAAGCAGCCAGCTCATTAACATCATGTTGCATGACAGCAGCCTATACAGGCCATCCAGGATCCCAGCCCTCAGTCAGGCCGCAAATTTAAAAAAAAAAAATTTTCATTTCAAATTTAAAGATGTTAAAGTGCTCCTTGATATTGTCAGGGATGGAGACAATTGTCGTGTGAAAAGTAAGTGTTTAGGAATGCTTGGAGAACGGAAACTTTATTTCACTTCCATGGCCTATGGGGAACTAAGTCCCACTTTTATTACTGCGCACCGGTTAGTCAGTCATATATCATAACATAACTATCTAGACCAGTCTTCCAAACCTATTTTGTTGATCAGTTTGTATCTACTGTCATAAGCACAATTAAGAAACACTAGAGGGCAGTATGCATGTATCATGTAAAACATTTCACATTGCAAATTACACATTTAGACCTTTTCATATCGGTAGAGGTTTAGAGACATACTGTATCAGTTAATGATTAAATCATTGGGCTTTCATCGGCCATTAAAGCTGATCAAAGCTAATAAACAGACTGACGTTGAAGTTTCCACTTCAATAAAGAACTATCAGATTTCACAATTTCCAGGTATCATGATGAAGCTATGTTGCTTGTACAAACTGCTACTATGAGATGAAATGTGGAGCAAAGCAAGGCAACATTGTCACTCTTGCTCTCCGAAATGTGATACTGATATAATTAGAATAATTTCAAGCCTTGAGTTATCTAACATTCATCAAAGTTTGATTAACACCCAGGCAAGCTCCTTAATGACAAATTATCCAGTCCACTGAATTACGTCTGAAATAAGTGACTCCATCAATAAGCAATCCCATGACGGGAAATCTGAAGCTGATATGACACTATACTTCACTGTTACATCTTCTGCAAATTGTTTCAATATCAAAATGACCAATACATGCATATGAAAAGGTGGATGGTGTAAATGCTTACAAATGTTTGACAGAACAGCTTCTTCTCTTCTTCTCTTTGACTGCAGTATTGGCCTGGGGTTATGACTTGCTCACTCACAGGCACAGTTGCCATTTGAGGAGTGGAAAAGACCTTCAACTACACGATTCTGAAGTTGAGTGGAAGTCACCACCCATGATAACATCTGACCCAGAAAATGGAGGCAGGTCAGAAACATGATAAAGGATCAAGATTATTATCTCTACCATGCATATTTGATGCCATGAATGTAAATTTGATATTGATAGAATTGAACATAGAATATTTGAGGAATGTTTTTTTTGTAATCATTGGTGGAACTGACTGAATACTCCCTGCACTGTCAACATACAAAGAATATGTCTAGTAGCATGTATATGTATATATTATTGAAATGATTCAGTTCTGAATAACAGAACTCTCTTTGTTCATGTCATTTAATGTTGACTATGCTTTATTGAGTAGAATTCTGACATCATCTTTACTCTGATTCTCTGACTCAATGATTTTCAATGGAATGAACACATTCATTAATATATTTGTGTTTTGACAATAAAATGAGGATCACTCAGTTGGTTCCATGTAAAAAATAAAGGAAGCAAAGTGAGAAAAAAAACCCTCTTGGGTTGGGCTCTGGGCGTGACTCTGAAGAGAAGTCTTGCCTTCTCTCTACTTAGTCACCACACAACAGAAACAAACTCACACATGAGTTCAGCTTGCTGGATAGGCACCACACTCTGCTCCAGTCCTTGTTTCCCTGCCTTCATCAGGTCATGAGCTCTATCTCCAGTGGCTCACGGCGAGCATCATCATCTTCTTCGGTCGGGTCAGACACCTCCACAGGCTGTGGTCATGGGGAGCGACGCAGTGTAGTGTTCTGTGACACATGCTCAAAGCCACTATGTGATGTCTGCCTGATTAATGGCAAACATCGTGGACACAATTTTAAGACCATAGATGAAGCATTCAAAGACCAAAGAGTGAGTACATTTTTTGTTTGAATTTAATCGATTTAGCATTACCCATGTTGTAACCTAAACTCAAGTCGATGCCATTATGATTGAAAGGTCGACTAGGTTGTTATAGGCCACAGTTATCATTACCTTGACTTCTGTTAAATAATCAAAATTATGGATTCATTTTTTTCCAGAATAAGATTGCTCAGAAGTTAAAGAATCTGGCTTCCGAAGCAAGGAGACAGGGTGACATTAATCAATGGGTGGAGACGCAAGAGAAACAGCTTGAAGTAAGAGTGAATCCTCTTCATTTTATGTTGTTTTGTTTTGTTTTTTTATTTGATGAGTGAATACTCTTGTTCCTATTTTTAGCTGCTTTTCATTTTTCATGTATTAAAGAAAATACATTTTTTTTGTCACTTTTCACCTTTCTCAGACTGATTTCAAGGCGGTGCAAGATAGTCTTACTGAGCAATATACAGAGCTTCGATATCTGCTGGATCGCAACATGAAACAGGCCTTCAAGCTGTTGGAGACCCAGCGGGAGAGTCAGAAGAAGACCGTGTATCATCTGGAGGAAGGTGGAAAGAACTACAGGGAACGATCGATACGACTTCAGATAGATATAGCAAATCTGGAAAAAAGGGTGTCGTCAGTAGAGAGTTCTGAATGCATTCTGGTAAGACTCTGCAATTCCTACATATTTTTACTGTTACATTTGTATCCAAAATGTTCTATCTAGTCTATCTACAGTTTGTGTACAGTAGGTTAGCAAAACACCAGGAGATTTGTGTCATTATATGTCATTAACACTAACCTGTGGTTGGTGAAACAGTGATTAACTGGTGCAATTTCAATTAGTTGATAAAAAATATGTCTTCCTGTAGCATATTAATAATATTATAGTCATAAATGTACTTAATTGTGTTTTTATTGTATTCCTTTTTGCAGGAAATTGAGGCACATCAATTGAGGTATGTACAATTTTATACCTAAACAAGTCAGTATGTGAATAGTGGACATTCAATTGAAGTTGAAATCATTTTAATTTCCTCTAGGTGCTATTGTCCTGATTTCCTTTGCTCTTCTTTCTTTCTTTTAGTATCGACGTTGTTAATGAATTCTACAAGGAGGCCACCCCAAAAAACGAGTTTGGCAAATCAAGGTTGGAGGCCCTGGAGAAATCCATTCAACATATCGCCACAAAAATCAAAGAGATTTTCCCTCGACCATGGGAATGTAAGAGAACTAAACTACACTAATCACAGATGGATACATTACAGCAAATTATGTCATGTAGTGATGTTTGTAGTAGGCCTAATTATGTAGCATATGGTTGGTTGGTATGGAATGGCTTTATAAACAACAAACACTCTGATGTCAGTGGTATACACTGCCTCTCCTCTTTCAGTAGGCCATACAAAATCAGCTCATTCTGTAAATCTGTAAACCTCATTCAGTAAATTCTGTTATCCCTCTCTATCAGTTTACGAGGACCTCACCTTTAATCCAGACAACACATCCGAAAGCCTGAGGATATACAAAAACTGTACTCAAGTATTCATCAGTCCCAACCAGACATCATCCAAAATCCGGACCCAAGATAAAGAAACACCGTTCCACATCCTAGCTAAGCAATCCTGGAAGGAGGGCCGACACTATTGGGAGGTGGACGTGGAGAACTGCCGCACGTGGTCGGTCGGCGTTGTGGAGCTGGCCAGTGGCAATCAGCTGAAGACGGAGGCGGCGGGAGAGCACCTGGGCCGGGACAACAGCTCATGGGTGTTGGAGTCAGAGGACGGGGCGCTGGCGGCGCTGCACAACGACGACTTCAGAGCGGTGAAAAAGCGGGATGTGAAGCGCCTCGGGGTCTACCTGGACATATCAAAGAACAAGAGCCGGCTGACCTTCTATGACGTCGGCGGCGGCGTGGCTCTGCACACGTTCTATGCGCGCTTCAATAAGAAGGTGTTCCCTGCCTTTAGTCTGTCCAGCACGGATGGCCAGGTTCAAAGCATGGCCCTGTGCAATCTTCGCCTCATGCTTGATGATACAGACTCGGGGTTAGGGGCGTCCAGATCGAGCTTTACCATGTCAGAGTCGGGATCATCCGAGTCTTCTCCAGAGTCTCTCGGTGGAGGGAGCTATAGGTCTTCTTCGGAGTCTGACCAGACCACCTCTGTATAGCCTAGATACTTCTGTATGACTGAGATTGGCTGAGTTTGGTAGATTAGGCTACTAGGTAAACAAAGCACCCTGATGTGACTTCAGCACCCTGATTTGATGTATAGCACATATTTAATATCTGTAGTCAACATTTCCCTTTTCATTTGTATAGCGCTTTTTCAAGTTAGGTTGTTTTGGATAAAAGCATATGTGATATTTATGTATTGGCAAAAGGCCATTTGTAATACTATGTGTTTGTATTTATTCTCTCATGTTAATCTGTGTTTTAACTATGTGGTGAATGTATTAAAATAATGCAGACTATTCGATTTTATTTCAATTTTTTGCAGTGTTAAATGCACTTTTTTGTAGCATATTTTAGTAGAAATTGAATATGGTATTTATAATTATTGTTTGATTAGTGTATGAATTACCTGTACTATAAATCGTTGTGTTTTCATTATTTTAGAACGAGCCATTGGTATCTCCTTATGAAGCGGGTACTCTTTCACTGAGTCCAACCTCACCACTAGATGCCACTAAAAACTACAGACTGTGCTTCTATATATACACAAGTGCCCTTATATTCTACAGCCTTGACTAGACATCTAATGATTCGAGTTAAGATCATGTATAACATGTTATAATGATGGAGTATCTCAATGGCTTTCCTTTGGTGTCTTGCCATCTGTTGAACACCAGATGAACTTCAAATAATTGGTACAGAATGGCAAGCGGGTAGGGAACACCTACACAAACATAACTAATAGGGTAATGGTGGCCAAAGCCATTAACACATAAGGAAAACTATACCAATGTATTACAAATAACACACTGACTCTCAGAACATGCAGAATTCTGGGAACAACACACAACCAGGAAGCACACAACTCTTTTGCACGTTACAATATTGTTATTTAAAGTGTGTTTCAAAATAAAGGTTCAATATTCAACAAATAAAATACGAGTCATGTGACACTATCTATAACAACCCTCACAGAACCTGGAAGAAGAAAAAACAAGAAAATTAAATTGTTTTATTCTCTGTGTCATGTCATAGTGAATTAGTAAGAATGAACCAAATTGTGGCAATTACCATTGGCTTGAACAGGTGACGTGTCTGAGCAGTGTATCATATACAGCTCTAATTCTGTGGGTTAATTGTGGTCACATTATCAATAAAAACAAGAGGTAAATGAAAAATGTATTGTATTGCATTAAGTATGTTGCATTGTCCAGAAAGCAGAGGCCTATGTTATTCTAAGTAGTTACTAAGTAGGCCATTCAGTCAACCGAATCTCCTTTCAGAAAGGACTAGCAATGTCCCTTCATCAATAAGACCTCTACACACAAAGACCAACATATGCAACTGGGATTTGCAGATTCAGAAGGGAGATGGTGGGAAGTTTTACAAATGGAATCTTGTCAAGGTGCCCACTTTGTTCTCTTAGTTTAAAGAATGGCTATGTCATAATAATTACTAATTGCCTACATTTGAGGGTAGACCTGGGAAGGAAACTACACTTTCCCCAGGTCGTCCAAACTTCCCTGAGGCCTGACATGGTCATTTGGTCAGAAGAGGCCAAGAAAATCATGCTGATCGAACTGACCGTCCCATGGGAAGACGGATGCGGCGAAGCCTCAGAGAGGAAAGCCACCAAGTACCAGGACCTGGTCTATCAATGCAGGTACAAGGGATGGCAGGCCTGGCTATTCCCAGTAGAGGTCGGGTGCAGGGGCTTTCCGGCACAGTCTGTGTGGAACACGCTCACAGCTCTGGGAATATCAGGAAGCGAGAGGAAGACAGCTGTCCGTCGGTTGGGGGAAGCTGCAGAGAAAGCCTCTTGCTGGCTCTGGAATAGGAGGGAGGAGTTAAGCTGGGGACCAGGAGAAGATGGGCAGTGTCTGGCCATCACTGCCTTCCTAAGTGACTGAAGGAGGAAGCACTACATTGTGTATGTGATAGCATTACATTACTTTAAGGTCTAAATGACAAACTAAACACAATGTAGATTTATCAGTGGTATACATATCTGCAAACATAACACATAATACATTTATGTAAATACAATACATCTGAGCAGTGAGAAAGTAGGGATCATTGTTGTCTAATGAGTTCTTAACACACCCCAGTCCCAATCTGCACACACACTGAATAGAGTCACTAACAAAACTCTAGTTCACTGAAAAAGAAGGTGACGCATTTGTCCAGAATGTCCATTCAATATTTTGTTCACCCTAACCTTTACAACATTGCAATAACTTTTAAATATGATATATGATTTGAACAAAGGCGTCTGGCAAATACCTACACTGTAACTACTGTATTACTATAAAATTGTCAGTGTTTAGGATCCAAAAGGAACAGGTTTTCTGGTAAATTCACAACAGAAACCTTTGCAGATCATCTTGGTAGTAGTGGCTCTCCTGATTGTCCCTTGGCTGTTACTGGCTGTGACGGCCGGCTCGTGGCCGCAACATAAACATTTGAGGCAGACTGCAAAGGTTTTCTTTCAAAATAACGCGTATCGTCTGCAGGGGTGCAGGGGGTCGTAACGCTGGCTAAACCCCTTCTACTCTACAGGGATCACAAAAAACAGGTGAGTCCTGGCATGCCTCTTGTTTCTGTTGTCAAAAATATCAATCTCTTTCGATCAACCACACTACCATTCTAAATGATCAATGACCAATGAAAATGGTTTACCAATATTCTTATGTGTTTTCAATGCATCTTCCTCCTTTGTTTCCCACGTTATTCATGCACTGGCTTAGAGAATGCACTTAGGAGACATACATTATACATGCATTGAACATTTTTATCATGCCTTCAGAATGACATATTTTAAACATCAGTCTTGAAGCATTTGTGTTCTCCACCTACAGTAAGGTGCATTGCCTTTACATCCTCATTCCTTTGCAGTAAAATACTGACAGATGTATGGCTCCTCTGAAGCAACAGTATTTGTATAAACCCCAGGCACAATGGTGTCTGAAGACTGTGATGTGGAGAACTGTGGATACACAGCGTTTGTTAAACTCTCCCATCGTTTTTTTGTTATATTTCCACTAAATCATCAAAACCTAAATCTAAAGCTATATTATGTTAACATCTATTTGGTAAAATGGATGTATTTAATAAGGTGCCGCACACACAGGCATAAAGTATTTAACAGGGACTATTTGCAAGTAATTTTTCATATATTAGAATATTGTTATACTATAAGATGGGGATATATAATATCTCCCCACGCACCATCAAATGTTGTTACACTGTTAAATGTCAAATTCAACCAGGACACTACAAGTACCATCCGTAACATGTATACTGGCGGAGCTTTCACAACTCCTTAACTTAAACCTCACTAAAGTCAAGTGTGATTCTGTCGCTCACAGGTTTTTGGGAACAGACGGTCGAATCAGCAAGCCAGGGCTATGATATGAATGCTGACATTGCAGCAGAACACACAGCAGAACACACAGAGGACATGGTAACAGATTTTAAAACACAATCACTTACTCACAGAGGATACAAACAAATGCATTCCCAAAGTCCACATATAATCTAAACACAAATACAATGAAAATACAAATCCAATATGTTTAATATACAAATACTGTATTTCACTGACACTGTATGTATTTGTCATCTGTTTTTCTACAAATCTTCCTAATTGTGTTCCAGATTCAACGCCTTGCAGTTGTTCATTTAACTGGGTGGGATTGAACAGAAAACCCAATAATACTCCATTTAAAGCAGATAGTCCTATTTATAATGCCTTATTATATCATTATAACAAATATCCTACCTTTTCCTGAGGTGACACAAGTGTAATGTGTTAGTGAGACATTTATCACAATGCATTACATGGGCATTGGCCCTTGTATAGAATTCTATGATTGTAATTATGATAATTCAGTAATAGTTCCGGGCATTGTATTGTTTAATTAACACATTATAAGCCCCCGTGACCACATATATTATGTATTATGGTTATTAACTTTTCTACTGTACGACCATGGATATCCAGTACTTCTAATAATGCCCAATTGGAAAAATAAATCTCGTCACAGCATTGAAACACTTCATTATTAGTATGGCATCATCAGGAAAGGGCAGTGTCTTTTCATTAGAATTTCAATACGCATTATTACAGGGAATGGCTGTTCAGGGTTAAGAAACTTCCTCCATGAAGTTATCCTCTGAATGTTTTGGCAATAATCGCAAAGGAATATATTTCCTTAAGAGGACTCAAACTAACATACTTTAAGGGATTAAGGCTTGTGTTATCATTGACCTTAGATTGCTAGCTTCTTGGAAGCAGTCATTCATGTCCTGATAATGTGATGGTGGCAAATGTGCTACTTTTAATGTTTAAATTTCAATTCTGTGACATATACACCTACTGCTTTGGTTGACCCAATTCCAGTCTGCCCTGTCAAGAAGGAAGTTGGATTTTTCCCACGTGTTTCTGTGCACATCTTTAACATACTTTATTAAAAGGGTGTGTCAAATTGACAGTCAGTTTTACCCATAGGTGCTATATTACGTGTAATATTATAAGGGTCTTGTGAGTAGTCCAGCACTAGAAGCACAGTATAACAGATAACATCTCAAGCTTTCCTTGCATACAATATCAATCTTAACACACCTGTCTTTTTATGAGGGTCTTCTTGTCCAATAATAGCGCAGAACACTGGAGAGGCTCCATGCCTTTAAATGGGTAATTATCTATTTTATAAAGTCCCTTTTGAAGTCTGGACTTTTGAACAGGACTTTTGAAGTTGCTGTAAAAATTGTCCAAAAATATTTGTTTCAAAATGGATTCTTATTTTTCTTTATGTTAATACATCTGATGAATAATCTTGCAACAAGTGAGGAACTGTTTTTGTGTGTTTTCAGCGTTTGTCATCAGTATGGTCATGTCTAAATGTAAGGAAGCGTAAGAGTCTAACCCTCTCTTCCTCCAGAGCTCTCAGAGGTTCTGTGGAAGATGGTGCTGCACGTGGCTCTGGGCGTGATATCAGGTATGGGCTCCATCTTGGTGGCGGTGATCTTTGCCGTTTGCCGAAAGCAACAGCATCCTTTCGCAGATGTCGCAGATGTCACCGATGTCTTTACGTTTGGTGAGAAACTCAAGGGTTCATCTTGAGTCAAAGCTTGGCTTATAGGCCCTCTTATTACTTCCAAAAAGATTTAGCATGCAGAGAAGGTCTCTTTCAGCATGTTTTACTATCCCAAGAGAATGTTCTCGATCCATCAAGATAAGGCCACAGCCTGCAAAGATGTGTGAACCCGATGAGATAATAAATATTTGTACTTGACTTGCAACATCCCAAGCGGGTAAGAGCACCCAGGTGTCCTGAATGGTATCTAAGCTACTGCCATAAATCTATGAGGTAATTCATCAGGCTACTTCCTGCTCTCAAAGGGACTCTTAGCATGCTGCCGTTTCCATCACGTATCTTCTGAAAGTGATCAGAAGTGTAATTAAACCACACTTGGCTAAGTTATTGTGGAAATCTCATATGTCCTCTAAACAATAAAAAACAGTCACGTTGCTAATATAACTATTTCAGCCATTGTGTAGTGTAATCTTTTGCTATGTGCTTTGTCATAAGAAGGCTATATCCTACTAAATCACTTGGAGAAGACAAGACAATTACTACGCTCTCAATTACAGTACATCAATATATCCGTGTCCTGTTATGTTCTCTTTCATATTCTTTAGGGTGGAATTTCAGAACAAGTTCTACAAAGGATCGGGTTACAAGTTTACTCCACTATGTTTTGACAGCCTGATGAGTACGCAGTGATTTCAAAACCCCTAACGCCGGAGTGCTTGAAGGATGCTGAAGATAATAGAACAGTGTTGAGTTACACAAACACACAGATCTTGATGAAGCATAACACTTTCTTTACTATTGTTTCTTACCCATGCGAATCCGCATGTCAGTGACACATTCCCTTTTAGTGTTGAACCGTTCATTTCCTTCAAGGTACGTGGGGCTCTATGAGCTGAACTGTACTTAGACCTCTATCTGTGTCATTAGACAACAATGATCCCTACTTTCTCACCGCTCGGATGTATTGTATTTATATCAATGTATGATGGGTTATGTTTGCAGATATTTACACTTCTAAATCTAACTTGTGTTTTGTATGTCATTTAGACCTCAAAGTAATGCAATGCAAATGTAGGCCATTAGTAATTATTATGACATAACCATTGTTTAAGTAAGGGATAATGTATAGTCCGGCGGTCATTATAGAAAAATAAATCCAACAGAACTCGACGCACAGCGGAGGTACAGGTCAATAGGCCGTTCCATGGTTGGAGACAAAGAACTCTGTGATGGGAAGAGGACATTCTTTTATTCTGTACCTAACAAGGTATACTTCCATTGATCAAATACATCACAAACAGTTATAAGAACAGTACAAAAAGCAAGCTATGTCTAAAAGTGAGCAGATAAACATTTCCATAATACTTTTTGTCCACACAGCAATGTTTTCCTATGATGCTCAAAGAGTTGCCACTGAAGCAATTATATCTCTCCAATACATGAAAGGTGAGTGAGTTGTTTCAGAAAAAAGAGGATATCACCCTGATTGCCTGATTACCTGCACCTGTCACTCTCTCTCCACTATATAAAATACAATTTTCCAGCCAGATGTGTTCAAAAGTGGTTCATTTATCGAGGCTTCAAAAGCACTCTACTGACACCTGCTGGTCAATAGAATTGTTATATACAAAGCCCTTAATGGGCTAGGACCAAGTTACATTGCAAACACTCTTGTCAAATACTTGCCTTCAAGAACACTGCGATCATCTAATGCTGGTTTATTGGATGTTCCCAGCAACAGCCGTAAGAAAATCGGGGGACGCAGCCTTTGTCAATTACGCCCCAATGATATCGAACATACTGCCAATAGACATCAGGGAAGCCAGCTCCCTAAACATTTTTTAAAGAAAACTAAAAACGTACCTCTTTACCTTAGCCTTTAACTAGTTACGACTTTGCACTATATATATATTAATATTGGTATTTTTTTTGTATTGTATTATTTTTTTATTTAATGTGTTTTACTTTGATCTTCATGGTGATATAACGTGATATTAAGGGGTTAGATAAACTATATCTTTGTAGAGTTTTATTTTCTATCTTATGTTATGCATTTTATGTATTCTATTTTTCATCTTAAATCTTTATACACTCTGTCCCTGTTGTTATGTTCAATTTTTTTATGCACTCTATCCCAGTTTTTATGTTTTATGTTTATTTGATGTCTATATTTATGTGGATCACTGTGCATGTAATTTCTTTGTGCATGTCATTTCTTTGCTGTTAAGCACTTTGAGCTGCATTGTTTTGCATGAAAGGTGCTATAAAAATAAAGTGTATTATTATTATTATTATTATTATTACTATTATTAATGGTTCAATACATGGTGCGCAAATGCCTGCTACAATAACATGCACACACACAAAAGTATGGTGAAAAAAATATTATTTTATTACAAGATTTTTTGCTCTATGTAATTCCATAATTAAATTGATCCATTCATTTTATCTAGCCATCGGCCTTGATTCCAAGCAAATAGTGAATCTTTGACAGTAGTCACAGCAGGTGACGTCACCCTACATGCGAATGATCCAGGTTCGATTCACAGAGCGCTACGAACTTTAATACAACGCTTTGGATAAAAGCGTCTGCTAATTTTCTGTATCATCACCTATATGCCATTCAGACATTGAGAGGGCAGTTAAAGTGCTTCTGGATAACTGTAGGACAGTGAAAGTGCAGGGCAGTGATGGGGTTTTTAAGACTGGAGAAAAGGGGGTGAAAGTGATTTGTTGAACTGGACAGAGGGCAGTGGAAGAGGTCTGGCTATCTTGTCCATTGAAAAAGCAAATCATGCATCACCACTTTTATGATTGAAAGGCATCGTTTCGTCTTGACGTTTAGATGTTTAGATTTAGACGCATCAACTAGCTATATCGTATCGTCTCGTCACATGATCAAATAGAGACTTGACATTGGACAACTACATACATATTACCCAGCAATCATCATTGCAAATCTGAATATGACAAAAATACCATAGAAAATAAGAACTTATTCATTTCATTGAATTGTTTTTTAATAGTTTCTATAGTGTATGTAAGATAAGCATATCATTTTGTTATAGATTGCTACTATTTTTCCCACAAATAATACCTACCAGTTTGGAGATAAGTTTGCCTTTTCAAGTGCATATATAGCATTAGACACTCTAAGATATGTAATGCTATGTGCCCCCAAGACCCACGGGTCCAGGCGCTATCGCACCTGCCTCAACCCTTATTGTTAGGGAGGAGGTTAATAAACAATCCACGACTTTCACACTCAAAGACGTCATGGGGTAGGCATTTCTAAGGTCGTCTTCGACCAAAAAACGTTGCTCCACCTACTGTTCTGGCGGTGAATTGTTTTCAGCACCCACAGCCTTCGGAGAACCATAAATGTAAAAGAGTCAATCGAATCCGTCTGTCCGTCCTTCCGTAACTAACCCTAAGGAGTTTGGGAATGCATTTGTTTCTATCCTCTGTGAGTACATTTTTAATCTGTTACCGTGTCCTCTTTGTGTTCTGCTGCAATGCCACCATTCATATTGGGGCTGGCCTGCTGATTCTGCCGTCTGTTCTCAAAAACCGGTATAAAATATGTATTTACTGAAGACAGAGGACACACATGCGTCAACACAGATGCTTGAATTATGTCATTCTGAAGGCATGATAAAAATGTTCAATGCATGCATAACGTATGTCTCCTAAGTACAGGACTCTCCGTTCCCGGACCAGCAGGTTCAGGAACAGCTTCTTCCCTGCGGCTGTCACCCTGCTGAGCTCTGCGCCACGGTGACAATAAAGTTGAATCTAATCTAATCTAATCTAATGTATGTCTCCTAAATGCATTCTCTAAGCCAGTGCATGAATAACGTGGGAAAACAAAGGAGGAAGATGCGTTGAAAAAACATAAGACTATTGGTAAACCGTTTTCATTGGTCATTGATCCTTTAGAATGGTAGTGTGGTTGATCGAAAGAGATTGATATTTTTGACAGCAGAAACAAGAGGCAGGCGTGTGATCCCTGTAGAGTAGAAGGGGTTAAGCCAATGTTACGACCCCCTACGCCCCTGCAGACGATACGCGTTATTTTGTAAGAAAACCTTTGCAGTCTGCCTCCAATGTTTATGATGCGGTCACAAGCCGGCCGTAACAGCCAGTAACAGCCAAGGGACAATCAGGAGAGCCACCACTACCAAGAAGATCTGCAAAGGTTTCTGTTGTGAAATAAAACATAAAAAAAAATCATGTTTAAAAATGTATCAGAAAACCTGTTCCTTTTTTATCCTAAACACAAAATACTGACACTTCTATAGTTACAGTTACAGTGTAGGTATTTGACCGACGCCTTTGTTCAAAGTGACTTACACAAATATTCATATATCATATTTAAAAGGTATTGCAATGTTACAAAATATTTAATGGACATTCTGTACAAATGTGTCAACTTCTTTTTCAGTGAACTAGAGAGTTTTGTTAGTGACTCTATTCAGTGTGTGTGCAGATTGGGACTGGGGTGTGTTAAGAAGGCTGCATACATGTAGATGCACTCTAGCAGGGTAAAATACATCATCCTCCATTTTGTGCTTTCAACTCTCAAATGCTCTGATACAAACACAAAGTAAAGTAACACTTGAATGTTTTGATACAAAACCACAAGTGGCAATTCAATAAAACAGACACGAGACAGGCTTTAAGAGAACACTGTTTTTGGCAAATGGACCACAAGACTTTGTCATGAAGTAACTATTCGAACGCTGTTTTATGCAGATTAGGTATGGACAAAAACCTGTTTCCTGAGTTAGTACCGATTAATGTGTCTGTCGCCTGAAGGAAGGAACCAGTATGCTGTGTCTGGATTAAGATAGAAATGCGATTACCCCCACCTCACACACACACACCTGGCATTCAAAGAGCATTGAGTCTTGAGAATCCTCATAGGCAAAGAGCATCATGTTGATGAAGAGCAGGAGTATGATACTTACCATATAAGCATATATGTTTTCCCAGATAGCTGACTTTGGAATGGATCTGTCAAGAATCTACAAGCACAAGCGTTCTAGTGATCGAATTCCCTGTGAAGATCACTTGGATTCTTTACCCTGTGCAGTGCATTGGGAGCAGGGGACACAGCTCAGAGACCCTTGCTATTGGAATGCAACCCATGAGGTCTAGAGCATAGTGAAAGATGTCCACTTGACATATCTTTTTTTTCTCAGTGTGCTGTTTGATGTGTCCCACTTTTGTCAGGCTCAATCATGACCTCCTTCCTTTTTCTTGGTTGCATTTCGGCAAGGAAGACAGGAATGCTCAGGGAAGGCATTACAGTAATGTTCATACTGTGATTCACACATTCCGAAAATTATTTCGGGCCCATCCTTTAATTACTTTGAGTTATGAGACATGTGACATTCATACACCAAACCAACCATTGTTGTTTTAAATGATAATGAAGTTCACTTGAAATTTGGTATGATATGGGGTGGAGGCCCACACTAAGAAGCAGGAAGCAGCCAGCTCATTAACATCATGTTGCATGACAGCAGCCTATACAGGCCATCCAGGATCCCAGCCCTCAGTCAGGCCGCAAATTTAAAAACATTTAATTTTTAATTTCAAATTTAAGGATGTTAAAGTGCTCCTTGATATTCTCAGGGATGGAGACAATTGTCGTGTGAAAAGTAAGTGTTTAGGAATGCTTGGAGAACGGAAACTTTATTTCACTTCCATGGCCTATGGGGAACTAAGTCCCACTTTTATTACTGCGCACCGGTTAGTCAGTCATATATCATAACATAACTATCTAGACCAGTCTTCCAAACCTATTTTGTTGATCAGTTTGTATCTACTGTCATAAGCACAATTAAGAAACACTAGAGGGCAGTATGCATGTATCATGTAAAACATTTCACAATGCAAATTACACATTTAGACCTTTTCATATCGGAAGAGGTTTAGAGACATACTGTATCAGTTAATGATTAAATCATTGGGCTTTCATCGGCCATTAAAGCTGATCAAAGCTAATCAACAGACTGACGTTGAAGTTTCCACTTCAATAAGGAACTATCAGATTTCACAATTTCCTGGTTTCAGGTAACATGATGAAGCTATGATGCTTGTACAAACTGCTACTATGAGATGAAATGTGGAGCAAAGCAAGTCAACATTGTCACTCTTGCTCTCCGAAATGTGATACTGACATATTTATATAAATTTCAAGCCTTGAGTTATTTTACATTCATCAAAGTTTGATTAACACCCAAGCAAGTTCCTTAATGACAAATTATCCAGTCCACTGAATTACGTCTGAAATAAGTGACTCCATCAATGAGCAATCCCATGACGGGAAATCTGAAGCTGATATGACACTATACTTCACTGTTACATCTTCTGCAAATTGTTTCAATATCAAAATGACCAATACATGCATATGAAAAGGTGGATGGTGTAAATGCTTACAAATGTTTAACAGAACAGCTTCTCTTCTTCTCTTTAACTGCAGTATTGGCCTGGGGTTAAGACTTGCTCACTCACAGGCACAGTTGCCATTTGAGGAGTGGAAAAGACCTTCAACTACACGATTCTGAAGTTGAGTGGAAGTCACCACCCATGATAACATCTGACCCAGAAAATGGAGGCAGGTCAGAAACATGATAAAGGATCAAGATTATTATCTCTACCAGAAATTAGAATGCATATTTGATATTGATATTGTTTTTTTTTTTAATCATTGGTGGAACTGACAGAAATTTTCATCTAAGAATACTCCCTGCACTGTCAACATACAAAGAATATGTCTAGTAGCATGCATATATATGTAGCAGGATGGGTTAAATCTGACGTCACTGCACCATCTGTTTACTTCTCCCGTCCCTCTTAATTTACCTGTAATTAAGTGACACTTTGCAAGTCTGCCCAGCCCCTATAAATTAACAACAAGATGCCATCTGGGCATGCGTCGTATTTCATGGTACCTGTTGCTTCAAGCTCAAGTGCACCAGTTCGTCGTGTGGTTAAGGCTGTTTTGTTTGGGTCGTCAATTCCAGCTATTGTTCCGTCTCCTGTTTTACTCCGAATCAGATTACACGTTCGCTGTGTGCTACATACAGGTATGTTCGGGTCCTTGCTCTGTACGAACGGTTGCCGTGTTTAGCTAGCTACTCACCCATACTTTTTATACTTTGTATTTAGCTAGCGGACACATAGTAGCTGCTGCCTGTGTCATCCTGCGTCTCATGCCCGTGGATGCTTGGTAGGCTACCTTGCTGCCTCTGTTTTTATATTTATTACTAGCGTTGTGTGGCGGTAACGTTCTTCAATCTCTCCCATAGGAATTGGCCTGGGTGGTTTGACACGCTGCTGTTTTGCTTATAGCTATTGTATCTGTTAAAAAGGCTGCTTCACCAGCTGCATCCAGCTGTGCACCCCACTGTGCAGGCCACTCACGGGACCTGGGGTCCATAGAGAGGTCATCCTATCATTTGATCCCAGAGTTCCGTGGGGCTCGTGCACAGTGGAAATTTACGGACCTTTTGGCCACCCCAAGCCGGTTTCAAGGCCCCCCGTCATCTCCCCTATATAAGCCTGACCCACCACTGGCCAGTTGTGGGTCAAGAGAAGCTGGAGAGGAGCATCATCTTCAAGTTAACGGACGATTCTAACATTCATAGCCATTACACTTCATCATTGCCGTGCGTCACTGAGAATGTGAGTGTTTGTGTATATGTGTGTTAGTTATCTAGTCTGTTTCATGTCAGTGTATATCATATATGTAAGTTTATTTGTGTAGGAATCATTCACTGTCATATCTCATTCTTGTTACTGTCACTTCAACCAGTAACTGTTATTACGGGATAAATGGAATGTTCACCGTTACGCGGCACGGTGTGAAAGGAACATATCCGCAGTTAATCATAGCCGTAATATTCATAGTGTATATACTGTTTCATTCTTGTCGTATTTGATTGTTAATATTTGTATATATTTGTTATATATTATTTCCATAGAAACCACGGTTCACGGATTCATGTGTGAATACGAGTCCTTTACGCGGATAATCGTATTCACCGTTCATCTTCAATCATTCATGTCCATCCTGCCATTCAAGGCTTGAGTGTGTGTTTTCAATAAACATCAGTTCTTACATCATCATTGGGACTTGACATCCATTCATGTTCTGACCGGACAAACCTGTGGCGATTGTCACCTATTTCATTTACCAGTAATACAGTCTTTTTGGGTTTTATTCAATTCAAATATCACCCTATTTTATAGTATTGTTGCCGTCTTCCTTCACGTCTCGTCCTCCTTCCAATCAGCTGCTGTTCGTAAGAGCTGCTGCTGCGTGCGTGTTTGTGTGTGTGTGTGTGTGTGTGTGTTATTGTTGCTGTTTGTTTCGTATTTCTTTTCTGTTTATTTGTATCCATCTTTAGGTGGCTACTTTTGTTTTGGTTCTGTTTGTTTTGTGTCTATATACTGTTGGCTGTGCTGGGTGCCCAAGGCTAGGTAGTCCATCCTTCCCCACCCTAGTGGTGGTAGTATCTCCCGTGTGTGTGATTTTGAGATCATTTGGTGTGTGTGGATTCACCTTTCACTAGGTTTGTGTGCATTTGCTGGGACCTCCTGGAGGTAATACCCTTCTACTTAAATACCCCTGCCTGACTGGTAAGCCTCAGTCCAGTTTCCGTGTTGTGTTCATTTATCTGTTGTGTATGTGTTGTCCCTTGTCTGTCCCCTACTGTTACCAATTTGTGTGTTTTGTATTTGATATTGGTGTATTTAATAAAACATATTTATTATTTATGGAAACATGTCTCCAAGCTTCCTCAGTTCACGAACCTGTGTGCCCCTAGTGGGCTAGTTTCATTCCACCATAACTATTTCCCTGGGCGAAATTCCCAGGGTGGCGTAGTCGTGCATGTGCTCTGTTTAGTCCTAGCTCTACTCCCCATATTGTCATGCCATAATTTGGCGTAGTTTGCAGGATTTACTGACTACAAGCTGAGACGTGTGATCCAGTTATTATTTTCTGATCATTATTGGTTTGGGTATTGAGCATACTGGTTTGTTTTGGTGCTTGTTTTTTCCTTGTTTTTGTCTTGTGCTCTCTCTTTTCATTTAGAAGCAAAACAGCAGCGGATGTCTTGGTCATCCTAACCTACCTGTCATTTGATCTTGGCCAGCATGGAGGATGAAATGCAACAGCTCAGGGACTTGGTAGCACAATTAAAGGCAGATAACGAGCGCTTAACGCAAGAACGAGCATCTGTTATTCTGCCTGGTGCAGGCCCCTCTGATGCTCTTCAATCGCCATCTGTTGCACCCACGACTGGACGTGGTGGAGCCAATGCCCCACTACAGGACCGGTTAGTCTTCGTGCCACGAGACAGGAAGTGCCCTTATTTCAGTGGAAGCACCGGCATTAGTGTTGAGTGGTTTGAGGAAGCTCAGGCCTGCATGCATGCCGCCACCCCTCTTTCACCGATCAATCCTTCTTCCTTTATGATCACCTTGAGGGTGAGGCGAGAGAGGAAATTAAGTATTTAGGACATCCAGTAGCATCCCGACACAACATACACAAATCACATAGGGAGAACACGTTCAAAAGGAGTGGGGTAGTACCCAGTACCGTAATGGAAACATGTGAGGCCCCCCTGCAGAATAGCCCTGAGAGCCCACCCCCCCATATAGGCAAGGTATCAAAACCCAAGCTCCGTATTTGCTGCGGGCGCGCCGGTCTGTCACCTTCTGACCTATGTCGTCACGTCACTAACCTAGCTAACAAAGAAAGCACAATTAAATATATTTTTCTTTATTTCTATATCAACTCTGGAAACACAGACAAGACAATAAGACCATAGTGTGCATCGGGGGCTGCGGGGGTAATAGCCAGTTAAGGGATAGACAGTGGGTTGCCAAGATGGGGATCTTGCCAAATAGTGAGCCCGCATCGATGTATGAAAACTGTGTTATAACTCGTTTATAATGGCTTATTAATTACCTATAAAGTGTTTACAACCTAATTATAAACTTTTATAAGGAGAGCCTTATTGTAAAGTGGTACCAACAAGGGCTATGTCATAATAATTACTAATTGCTTACATTTGCATTACATTACTGTAAGGTCTAAATGACAAACGAAACACAAGTTAGATTTAGCAGTGGTATAAATATCTGCAAACATAACCCATCATACATTGATATAAATACAATACATCCGAGCGGTGAGAAAGTTGGGGTCATTGTTGTCTAATGACACAGATAGAGGTCTAAGTACAGTTCAGCTCATAGAGCCCCACGTACCTTGAAGGAAATGAACGGTTCAACACTAAAAGGGAATGTGTCACTGACATGCGGATTCGCATGGCTAAGAAACAATAGGAAAGAAAGTGTTGTGTTGATGTGTCAGTCAACTTGTTAAGCTTCCTCAGGACATGAAAGATCTGTGTGTCTGTGTAACTCAATACTTCAGCATCTTAGTAAACTTGTAACCCGACCCTTTGTAGAACTTGTTCCGAAATTCCACCCTAAAAAATATGAAAGAGAACATAACAGGACACTGATATATTGATGTACCGTAAGTGAGAGCGTAGTCATTTTCTTGTCTGCTAGGAATTTTCCACACCACACAAAGCCAAGTGTGGTTTAATTACACTTCTGATCACTTTCAGAAGATACGGGATGGAAACGGCAGCATGCTAAGAGTCCCTTTGAGAGCAGGAAGTAGCCTGATGAATTACCTCATAGAGTTATGGCAGTAGCCTAGATACCATTCAGGACACGGGTGCTCTTACCCGCTTGGGAAATTGCAAGACAAGTTCAAATATTTATAGTCTAATCGGGTTCAGACATCTTTGCAGGCAGTGGCTTCATCTGGATGGATTGACAACGTTCTCTTGGGATAGTAAAACATGCTGAAAGAGACCTTCACTGCATGCTAAATCTTTTTGGAAGAAATAAGAGGGCCTATAAGCCATGCTTTGACTCAAGATGAACCCTTGAGCTTTCCCCAAATGTTGACATCTGTGACATCTGCGAAAGGATGCTGTTGCTTTCATACAAACAGCATTTAAGTTTGATTTAGGAGTTCCATGCATCGTGATAAGCAAACTCTGGAATATACTGGCACCATGTATAAGTTTGATTTAATTCATATTCTACAATTCCGTAGCCTTTGGTAGGCCTATCACCAGACTACGCCACCCCTTGAGCTATAATGGAAGAGCAAGGGGAACTCCGTCCCAATAATGGTCCAACACAGGTTCTTTGGAAAGATAAAAAAGATTAGGTTTATTATTGTTGGTCGTTAAAACAAGGTGTCACTTTGGTTGTCAATAAATAAATACATGAAATGGACTTCAGGGGAATGCCCCAGCCGTTGGGTAAGAATCCGAAGCCACTGACACACGGACTAACAGGGGCCTGCCTCCAATACCACACGTGAAGGAGAGCACACACACTACTAGCTCATTGGCCACACCACCGCAAGCGCACCACTTGGGCATTAAGGAAAAGGGGTTCACGCTTCACTGCATTACACTGCACAAGTTATCACAGGTGAGAAATTATCCAAGAGGAAAAACTGGCCAACCTGTAATCTAGGCTAGGGCCCCAAACGATACCCAGGCTATTGCAGGAGGGGAAATGACACGGGGGAAACAGATAACAAACTAACGAAACAAACAAACAAAAGTAAACCCTCTAACCTGTGGCTCACAATATCCTCCTAACCACATACACACAACTAGGCCCCCAGGCTAGAGGGGAAAACAAAGATACATATATTCTAAAAGCAGCACCCGGACCTATAACTAACCGTAAGAGAACAGCAGTCAGCAATGCTGTATAGTTGCGTGCTTCTTCGTTGTCTAAACAGCTACACCTGAGAACGTCATGCACCTGGCGTCTATACGCTGCCAGTAACCACAATAATCGCCGCACTGATACACTGACGGCCACTGACACCGTTTCGATGCATGTAGACAGGGTTTGGAGTACACTCGGTCAGGAAGACGCTCAATGCGGTCCTGTCGGCATCCGCTCAATAACACGCGTGTCGCTGAAGACAACACTCCAGAACACGGCTACACTCCACAATCAGCAATGGACGGCTACCGGCATAAGGACCCAAGGTGTATATATCTATGCCTGTCCCCACTAAACTAATTGGAAACCAACCCAGGCCCCTACTAGTGACGTAAACACGGGAGAAAGGTGACAGAGGTGAATCAAAATAAAAGTTCCCTACCCTCATTGGTCCCACCGGCTACAATTGAATAAAAAAAAATTCTGAAGGCTGTCATTTAATTAATATGAGAAGCATGTCTACTTAGTTCAGTACCACTGTGGAAGAGTCAAGCCTTTTACCACTGAAGTCAAATTTATGTGAGAAGCATATCTAGCACTATAGCTTTGTAGACCAAACCCCTTACCAGTGAAGTCGGAGCGCGTGCAGGAATGCTGACAGGCCCTCCATGACCAGAAGGATGGCCACGGTAAGGGCAGCGAAAGCGGCAAAGATCACCGCCACCAAGATGGAGCCCATACCTGATGTGCAGCACCATCTTCCATAGAACCTCTGAGAGCTCTGGAGGAAGAGAGGGAACACATTCAGACTCTTAAGCTGACTTACATTTAGACATTTACAAAAGCAGGTTTTTGAACAGGCTATGGAACAATAGCCTGACCATACTGATTACAAACGCTGAAAACACACAAAAACAGTTCTTCAAAACTCACTTGTTGCAAGATTATTAGCCAAACCCCCATTCTTTAGACATATCAGCATAAAGAAATAAGAATCCATTTCAAAACAAATATTTTTGGACAATTTTTACAGCAACTTCAAAAGTCCTGCTTTAAACTATTTCCCCCTCATTAAACATCTGTCCAGAACGCCCTGTTCTGGTTACTGTATCAGATCAAGGTTAAGTCTGTTCCAGACCTGTGTCACACCTTTCTGTCTGGATATTTTACCTTTAATCCTTCTTAAAGAATATGACAGCACATACATGCCACTACTATGAGGAGACATTGGAGCAACGTCATAATAGCATGAAGGCTATGACCTTAATGACTTTAACCTTTAGTCAAAGATCCTCCTCTAGCGCTGGACTATTCACAAGACCCTTATAATATCACACGTGATGTAACACCTGTGGGCAAAACTGACTCTCAATTGTACACACCCTGTTAATAAGGTATGTTTAAGATGTGCTCAGATACACGTGGGGGAATCCAACTTCCTTCTTGACGGTGCAGGTGTACGTGTCACCGAGTGTGGTTTGATGGAATGCAATTAAAGCCATTTAAATAAGCACATTTGTCACCATCACATCATCAGGACATGAATGACTGCTTCCAAGAAGCTAACAATCTAAGATCAATGATAATTAAAACCTCACTCAGCATTCCTGGCTTCCTCACTGACCAAAACCAAAAAAAAAAAAAAGAAAGAAGAAAGTAGGTCATGATTTAGCCTGACAAACGTGGTACACATTAACAATCAAACACCACACTGACAAAAAAAAGCACTACAGTAAGTATGTAGGTATATCAGGTGGGCATCTTTCACTGTGCTGTGGTGCTCATTGCATTCCAATAGTAAGGGTCTCTGAGCTGTGTCCCCTGCTCCCTATACCCTGCACAGGGTATAAAATCCCTATAAAATCTTCACAGGGTATTAAATCACTAGAACGTGTGTGCTCGCAGATCTTTGACAGATCCATTCCAAAGTCAGCTATCTGGGAAAACATATGCCGGCCTCATAAAAAATATGTAATGGATATTTATACATGTAACGTTGGCATCTTTGTCTACCTGTCAGTGCTGAAAAACGAAAGTAAATACAGTAAGACACCTGAAACATTTAAGTGTTTAATAAAGATGAGACGAAACCTGGTGTTGGAAAGCAATTTGATCAAAGGCGAAGCATGAACCCTTCTGAATGAGGACATTTACCTGGTCTCTCTCCGACTCATGACAGCGCTGGGAACATTTGATTATGAATTCGAATGAATGAATCTTGTCTGTGTGTGTGTGTGTGTGTGTGTGTGTGTGTGTGTGTGTGTGTGTGTCTGTGTATAGGAGCAAAGTGGCTGCAGCTTGAGCCCTGTTTTGAACCGCATCCCAACCAACCACACACCACCAACCTTTAACGGGACCAATGCCAGAGTATCATTGATGCCTATGGAGTGGCCAACTACCAGGAATTTATTCCAGGTGACATGTCAGGCTAACAGAGTCTACTTCGGGTCCTCCTGGAGTGTCAGACCAATGTTCTATCCCTACGGCCCTTGACTGTGCAACATCATGGTTACATGCAGGGACGTGCGGTCATATGAGGCAGGTGAGGCAGAGCCTCTTGAAAAGTAAAAAAAACAAAACAAAATATTTTATAAAAAAAAATATAAAATAAAATAAATATTCATATTTCTCTACTAATCTGTGGTATAGGTGTAATTTCTGCATGATTCCAATCATTTCGAGCATTTTTATAATCAAAATCGCTGAATTCGCTGAAATGTCCTATTCAAATAGACGGGAGAAAACAAGGGACGTGCGGTCAGGTTAGGCACCATGTATTGTCTATGGGAGCTGGTGAGGCAGTGGGTCTGTTCGAATAGGCTTAAAATGCTCCCTTCCTTCCTTCCTTCCTATTAAGAGAGCAAGGACTGTTCGAAATGTCTTAAACTTTCTCTTCCGCTTTAGTAAGATACCTTGAAATACGTCACATAACGGTCATTTTTCAAGAGAGCATCTGAGCTGCCTTGCTCTCTTATGGCGGCAGGTATTACCCATAACTCTCTGCGCCATTCCCTAACCGGAGACAAATTTAAAAAAAGATGGCGGATGAAATCGTCGAAGTTCCACAAAAGTATTCACCGATGTACGTTTCATTGCTTTTTTTGGTAATTTTTTTTTAAAGTTACCGAGAAATAAACAGTGTACTATGTACTTATGTCATGATTGATTAACAAAAATAGTCTGTTTCGTTAGCGATGTATCCGTTAGCCAGGTCGCTAACAGTAGCTGCTAGCTAGCAAATAAGCACACACAGCATGATGACACAGCGTCATGTTGCTGTACATCCTATCTTAATAGACTGTTCGAAATCAACGGTTTTTGAGATACCTTCCCCCGAAAGGACCTCTCTCGTCAGACACCTGTCCAACAAGAGATCAAGGATTAGACAGCTATCTAAGAATCCGAACACAACCAGTGCCTCACCTAGGATTGCGCAATCGCTCCAAACTGGGTTTTGCGCATGCGTGCGCATGCGTAGAACCTTTGAGCTGAGCTCAAAACGCATTAAAAAATCATGTAGGTGAGGCACACAGTACCTCTGCCTCAATGAAGGGGGCGTGCGAGAGCGCACCTGTCGGGGTTATGCTGGGGAACGTTGCTCTTTTTCTACACTTCTGTGGAATGGAAGATTTTATTGCTAAGCTGAAGCAGTTCTCCAAACTGGACTTTCAGTCCAAACGTGAAATGATTAATAATGGGAGACCCATGCCGGAGCTAAAAGGTATGCTTCAAGCGACGGGACAGAAGATAACAACTTCTTCTCGACTTCTCACATTCAAAGCCCAATTCCTTTGAACATGTTTGGAACCTCAAGAATACATTTGGTTTTGAACTTACAGCGGCAGCTCCGTTGATTTCCCATTATTTCTCTTGGGATTGTGAAGCCATTTAACATCACACAAGTGGTTGTGATCACTTTGAACCCAAGACTGCTTTTTATTGGTGAGCTAATTTTGGAAATGAAACTTAAATTGTAGGTAAATTGTGTTTCCTGGTTGCAATGGTTATCCTGTTGCTACGTTAGCTAATTAGCTAGCTAAGGACACTTAATAACCTTACGAGTTAATCGGAAGAGTTCAATTTGCATGAAATGATAGCTGGTTATCTAGCTGATGTTATAGTCTCCTCGATTTAACTATTACAATTATAATGGGAAAAGGTAGAAACCCTCAGGGTGCTTGTGCAACTTCGTAAGAAAGAGTTCATATTCACGAGTTCATATTCATGAGTGCATAATATTTACACATGAGTTCATCACAAGCTAGCAGCTGCCTACTGTATGCACCTTACCTATGTGTGTGTAAAGAATGCTGATATGAAAAACAACCAGTAGTCAATGTGAAAGCTGCCAATTGAATGGTGATCTTAGATACTCTATTGGGTTTATGTATTTGTAAATTTGACTCTGAAAGAATCAGTGCCTCACCAGCCACGAACCTCATCGCACGTCACTGGTTACATGTGATGACCTGGTAGGTGCCTGCTGAAAAACAGGCTACTTAGTTTGACGCCAAACAAGTAGGCTTCATTACGTTGTGTAATCATTCCAATAACTGGATTCACAAATAATGACGAGAGAATAAACAGATAGATCTTTGTTACCATGTCTGATATTGAGCATCTGAAATATGCTCTAGAGTATCCACTGGAGGTGGAAAATAAATAATGTACAGGAAAATCAATTAGAGAAGGGCTCTAATAGTTCCTGTTTTCCTTGTTGTCATCACCAATGAGACCCTTCACGGCTCCATTCATCTTCAGCTGGATCCGGCCGTGTCTGGTGTTTTCTCCGGGAGTCCTTACGTCTTCGGTATTGTTGAAGCCATTTCTGTGGAAATAATAGTTTTGTAATAATTGTAGATAGAGAATTTAAGATTGAATGATATTGATGATATTGATATGATAATACACAAGTCATGCCAGACCTGGCAAGGAGAAGAGATTAGTAGCCTGTGGAAATTGTTTTTTTAACCAAATAACTTTATAAGAGATTGTTATTGCCAACGCATCAGCACCCTCACACACTAAGGTCATTTATTCACACGCCTTCCTTCTTCCTTCTTGCCAGCTGCTTCAAAAATGTCAAAAACATCTTGGTGCCGTTTCTGCCAGAGCTTATCTTCATGCTGGCGCTCTTTGGCTACCTGGTGGTCATGATACTCTACAAGTGGTGCGTAGCACTGAAATCAGACATGGCTCTGAGCATACTCCTGCTCTTCATCAACATAATGCTCTTTGCCTATGAGGATTCTCAAGACACAATGCTCTTTGAATGGCAGGTGTGTATGTGTGTGTGGTGGGGGTAATCGCACTTCTGTCTCAATCCAGACACAGCATACTGGTTCCTTCCGTCAGGCGACACACACATTAAGCAGTACTAACTCAGCAAACGAGTTTTTTGGCCATGCCTCATCTGCATAAAACAGCGTTCGAATAGTTACTTCATGACAAAGTCTTGTGGTCCATTTGCCAAAAACAGTGTTCTCTTAAAGCCTGTCTTGTGTTTTATTGAATTGCCACTTGTGGTTTTGTATCAAAACATTCAAGTGTTACTTTACTGTGTGTTTGTATCAGAGCATTTGAGAGTTGAAAGCACAAAATGGAGGACAATGATGTATTTTACCTATGTATGTGTTTAGGATCCAAAAGGAACAGGTTTTCTGGTACATTTTTAAACATCATTTTTTGTTCCCAATGAATTCTAGTTTGTTTTTATCTGATTTTGCTTTCATGTCTTATCACCATCTCCTGTCATTTCAGATCCGGCCACCCCCACATGCCTGGCAATCTCCTCATCCCTCTCACCTGGTATTCCCCGTCCATCTCTTCACCTGCAGCTCATCTCCTCATCAGTATCTCGGTATTTATATTTGTCCACTTTCACTTGTTATCTGGAGACCGTGGGCAACGCGGAACCACCGGCAATACGTTTATCGGAAGTGGCTGATTGACAGCGTCGCTTTGTAAACGCTTGTAATCAAAGATGAAATATAATACATTAGCAAGAGTACCTTATGCTATATACCCTCGAAATGGCAAACCTATCTCTATCATGGTTTTCATTATTTTGGGGGAGGGAAATAGTCAATAGCAATCTATAACACAATAATATACTTATCCTACATTAACTATGGAAACTATTAAAAGAACGATACCTTTCAAACATAAAAGTGGTGATGCATGATATGCGTTTTCAATGGACAGGATAGCCAGCTCATTCAGCCTCTCCTGCTCCATGCTGCCCCTCAAGTAGGTCTTAATGAGTTTCAATTTGGAAAAGGATCACTCGGCTGTTGCCACTGTCATAGATGTCAGAAACAATAGCATGGCAGTGCACACCTCAGCGAAGGTGGATGTTACGGACTGATAATCCACAATCAGCATTTTGGCAAATTGGGAGACTGCTAGAGTTGTCCCTGTCCCAGACGTTCTGCCTTGTCATATAGCTCATCATCACATACGAGCTGATGACCACTACAACAGGGACTAGCAATAACGTCTCCTGCCCAGATGCCATCATTCAAGCTGCCGTGGCCTTACAGGTTGTTATAATTTCGGAGTCGGGCCGCCACCGAGCACCTGTTTGATTGTGTTTGTGTTTTTCAGATGTGGTTAAAGCTGCTGTGTGTTCCGCCGCACTAAATCGTGCCTTTCATCAGTGTTTTTTAGAACGCTTCAGCACTTTGACCGTCTGTTTACATTACCGTGTGTCAGAGTGCTATCGATGTTTCTGATAGCTTTCTCTTTGACCAGTCACTTTCCCAATACAATAGCCGAAGTAACTAATTCGACCGTAAAGTCTAACACATTGTATACGCCTAATGGTGTGTGTGTGTGTTTGCGCGCAATTTTTGCGGCCGCGCGCGCACGAAGGGGAGGGGGCCTTTTACAAGTCCAGGCCCAGGGGCCCATAGACATATATGACATGCGATCCAAAGGCCAATGGGGCGTCTATGTCTAAGCAGGGGCCCATGGTTTCATAATCCGTCCATGTCTGGAAGTACTTGACGTTCTCGACACAAGCCTCGAAGCCTCTGTGCCTCTAGCTCCTGACTCTACGTCTCCCGCGAGCGTTCCTGCCTTACTGCCCGACTTCCAGGTCTTTCTAAATCTCCGCGTTATTTTCCTAGCTTCTGCATTCTAGTCCCGTGCATTGTTTTCCGAATTTTTACGAAATTCCTCTGTTTTCCCCTTATTTACTTCTGAGACCCTACTGATCATTGTGTTTTTTGGACAATATACTTCTGAGCGTTATGTTTTGTTGAACATTGAACTTACCCTGTTTCGCTTTTGTGTTGATCCCGTTAATTCCCCCATTTACCCCTGTACTGGCTGATTCCAATAAATACTGTTACATCCTTTAGATGCCTGGCGTCCGTGACAGCTTTAAAGTCAATTATGTGAACTACTGGAAGTCAGTGTAAGGATTTTAGTAATGTGGTAATTTCTTTTAGTTTTCATAAGAACTTTAGCAGCTGCATTTTGTACAAACTGAAGCTATTTTTATTTATTTTTTGGAAGGCCCGTGAAAAGACGATTGCAGTCAATCCTGCTGGAGAAACAGGCAACAGGCAGTTTTTTGAAATCATGTTTTGATATAAGGCCTCTAAATTAAAATGTTTCTAAGAAGGTGAAAAGCTCATTTAGTTATTGCTTTTACATGGCTTCTTTAAACCGTCCATGACAGTCAAACAGGATCACTCAGTTGGTTCCAGTAAGCCAAGTGAGAAAACAAAAACCCTCTGGGCCCTGTTCGTGACTCTAAGTCTTGCCTTGTTTCTAATTTTCCACCACACAACAGAAACGAAGGATCACTCAGTTGGTTGGTTCCATGTAAAACAAAAAGGAAGCAAAGTGAGAAAAAAAAACCCCTCTTGGGTTGGGCTCTGGGCGTGACTCTGAAGAGAAGTCTTGCCTTCTCTCTACTTAGTCACCACACAACAGAAACAAACTTACACACGAGTACAGTTTGCCGGCTAGGAGCCACACTCTACTCCAGTCCCTGTTTTCCCTGCCTTCATCAAGTCATGAGCTCTATCCCCAGTGTCTCAAGGCGAGCATCATTGCCTTCACGGCGAGCATCATCGCCTTCACGGCGAGCATCGTCGTCTTCACGGCGAGCATCATTGTTTTCAGGGCGATCATCATTGTTTTCACGGCGAGCATCATCGTCTTCTTCGGTCGGGTCAGTTACCTCCACAGGCTGTAGTCACGGGGAGCGACGCAGTGTAGTGTTCTGTGACACATGCTCAAAGCCACTATGTGATTTCTGCCTGAAAAATGGCAAACATCGTGGACACAATTTTAAGACCTTAAATGATGCATGCAAAGACCAAACAGTGAGTACATATTTGATTGATTTTATCAATTAAGTGTGATACGGGTTGTAGCCATTATGATTGAAAGGTCGAATATGTTGCTATACGCCAGTTATTTTTACCTAGACTTCTGTTAAATAATCAAAATTATGGCTTCTTTTTTTCCAGGTTAAGATTGCTCAGAAGTTAGAGAATTTGGCTTCCAAAGCAAGGACACAGGGTAACGTTAAACAATGGGTGGAGAGGCAAGAGAAACTGCTTGAAGTAAGAGTGAATCCTCTTCATTTTATGTTGTTTTGTTTTATTTGATGAGTGAATGTTCTATTTTTAGCTGCTTTTCATACTTTAGGCTCTCAAAACCTCATTCACGTATTAAAGAAAATAAAAACTCCTGCGGGAAGATTTTGAAAATCCTCATAATTTTATGTCACTTTTCACCTTTCTCAGATTGAGTTCAAACGGGTGCGAGATAGTCTTATTGAGCAATATACAGAGCTTCGATATCTGCTGGACCGCAACATGAAACAGGCGTTCAAGCTGTTGGAGACCCAGCGGGAGAGTCAGAAGAAGACCGTGTTTCATCTGGAGGAAGATGGAAAGAACTACAGGGAACGAACGGAGGACCTTCAGACAAAAATAGCAAATCTAGAAAAAAGGGTGTCGTCAGAAAAGAGTTCTGAATGCATTCTGGTAAGACATATTTTTTCACAGTAAATATTTTTCTCCTATCCTAAGTCTATCTACAGTTTGTGTACAGTAGGTTAGCAAAACACCAGGAGATTTGTGTCATTATATGTCATTAACACTAACCTGTGGTTGGTGAAACTGTGATTAACTGGTGCAAATTCAATTAGTTGATAGTGATTAGTGATTAGTCTTCTCGTAGCCTAATAATATCATAATCATAAATGTTGTACTTCATTTAATTTAATTTATTTTTGCCTTGCAGCTGGAAATTGAGGCACATCAATTGAGGTATGTACAAGTTTTATACATAATAAAGTCAGTATGTGAATAGTGGATATTAAATTTAAGTTGAAATCATTTTAATTTCCTCTAGGTGCTATTGTCCTGATTTGCTTTGCTCTTCTTTTATTATTTTAGTATCAATATTATTAATGAATTCTACAAGAAGGCCACACCAAAAAACAAGCTTGACAAATCAAGGTTGGAGGCCCTGGAGAAATCCATCCAACATATCGCCACAAAAAGCAAAGAGATTTTCCCTCGACCATGGGAATGTAAGAGACAAATTAAACACAAATGGATACAGTACAGCAAATTATGTCATGTAGTGATGTTTGTAGTAGGCCTAATTATTTAGCATATGGTTGGTTGGTATGGTTTTATAAACAACAAACAAAAGGCCGATGTCAGTGGTATACACTCTCCTCTTTTAGTAGGCCATACAAAAACAGCTCATTTTGTAAACCAAGTTATCTCTCTTTCTCTCTATCAGTTTACGAGGACATTACCTTTAATCAAGACAACACATCCGAAAGCCTGATGATATCCGAGGACTATACGCAAGTATTCATCAGTCCCAACCAGACGTCACCCAAAATCCGGACCCAAGATAAAGAAACACCGTTTCACATCCTAGCTAAGCAATCCTGGAAGGAGGGCCGACACTATTGGGAGGTGGACGTGGAGAACTGCCGCACGTGGTCGGCCGGCGTTGTGGAGCTGGCCAGTGGCAATCAGCTGAAGACGGAGGCGGCGGGAGAGCACCTGGGCCGGGACAACAGCTCATGGGTGTTGGAGTCAGAGGACGGGGCGCTGGCGGCGCTGCACAACGACGACTTCAGAGCGGTGAAAGAGCGGGATGTGAAGCGCCTCGGGGTCTACCTGGACATATCAAAGAACAAGAGCCGGCTGACCTTCTACGACGTCGGCGGCGGCGTGGCTCTGCACACGTTCTATGCACGCTTCAATAAGAAGGTGTTCCCTGCCTTCAGTCTGTCCGGTACGGATGGCCAGATTCACAGCATGGCCCTGTGCAATCTTCGCCTCATGCTTGATGATACAGACTCGGGGTTAGGGTCGTCCAGATCGAGCTCTACCATGTCAGAGTCGGGATTATCCGAGTCTTCTCCAGAGTCTCTCGGTGGAGGGAGCTATAGGTCTGCTTCGGAGTCTGACCAGACCACCTCTGTATAGCCTAGATACTTCTGTATCCATGACTGAGATTGGCTGAGTTTGGTAAATGAGGCTACTAGGTAAACCAAGCACCCTGATGTGACTTCAGCACCCTGATTTGATGTAATAATAATAATAATAATAATAATAATAATAATAATAATAATAATAATAATAAAACTTTATTTATATAGCACCAAAAGAATGCAGCTCAAAGTGCTTTAAGTGTATAGCACATATTTAATATTTGCAGTCAATATTTCCCTTTTCATTTGTATAGTGCTTGTTCATTGAACAAGTTAGGTCGTTTTGGATAAAAGCATATGTGATATGTATGTATTGGCAAAAGGCCATTTGTAATACTATGTGTTTGTATTTATTCTCTCATGTTAATCTGTGTTTTAACTGTGTGGTGAATGTATTAAAATAATGCAGACTATTCAATTTTACTTTGCACTGTTAAATGCACTTTTTTAGTGGCATATTTAAGTAGAAATTGAAAAACTACTAAAAATGACAGACACTACAATTTTCCACAATGATTATTAGAAAATTGGAGATGGCAAAAGAGCTGAGCATCAGCTAATGTCAGAAGTAGTAACTACATTTGCAGTGGAATTTGTAAAAAAAATGGTGTTTAAAATTGCAGTACTTTTTTTCAATATCCAGAAGGTATTATTAAAAACTGTGATCCCACCAGGATCTCGTCAGGATTTGTTGTGTTTGTTGCAGCCAAAAGTGACTGAATTTGCAGTGGGAATTCCCAACCACTGCTGTGATTAATTAAATCAATCGCAAATCATGCAGACACACTATTAAGTGCTATCCATGCTGTTTGACAAAGAAGGTAAAACAAAAATGGCTGCTCTTTTACTTAGGATGATGATTAAACATTAACAATTGATACAATGAAGTCTTTAATGTGTTGCAGGATTGGCAAAGTATTGGACTAAAACACTGACAAAGACCTGACATCAGCAAGCTTTTGAATGCAATAAGGAACAATATCTTAACCATCACTGATTTACAAGTGATAATATTATATTTCGGCAGGACATAAAAGGTGTGTGAGTGTATAAACTTAACAAGAAGCTAAAAATGGAATCTTGTCTTGGTGCCCACTTTGTTCTCTTAGGTTGAAACAATGGCTATGACTTAATAATTACTAATTGCTTACATTTGCATTACAATACTTTAAGGTCTAAATGACAAACGAAACACAATGTAGATTTAGCAGTGGTATACATATCTGCAAACATAACCAATAATACATTTATGTAAATACAATACATCCAAGCAGTGAGAAAGTAGGGATCATTGTTGTCTAATGACACAGATAGAGGTCTAAGTACAGTTCAGCTCATAGAGCCCCACGTACCTTGAAGGAAATGAACGGTTCAACAATGAAAGGGAATGTGTCACTGACATGCGGATTCGCATGGGTAAGAAACAATAGTAAAGAAAGTGTTGTGTTGATGTGTCAGTCAACTTGTTAAGCTCCCTCAGGACATGTAAGATCTGTGTGTCTGTGTAACTCGATACTTCAGCATCTTAGTAAACTTGTAACCCGACCCTTTGTAGAACTTGTTCTGAAATTCCACCCTTAAAAATATGAAAGAGAACATAACAGGACACTGATATAATGATGTACTGTAAGTGAGAGCGTAGTCATTTTCTTGTCTGCTATAAGTGATTTAATAGGATATAGCCTACTCATGGCATATGCAATCGTAGATAATGTATATGCAAAGTACACTGCAAAAGATTACACCACACAATGGCTGAAATAGTCCTTTAATTGTTTAATTGTTTAGAGGACATATGAATTTTCCACACCACACAAAGCCAAGTGTGGTTTAATTACACTTCTGATCACTTTCAGAAGATACGGGATGGAAACGGCAGCATGCTAAGAGTCCCTTTGAGAGCAGGAAGTAGCCTGATGAATTACCTGATAGATTTATGGCAGTAGCCTAGATACCATTCAGGACACCTGGGTGCTCTTACCCGCTTGGGATGTTGCAAGACAAGTACAAATATGTATTATCTCATCGGGTTCAGACATCTTTGCAGGCAGTGGCTTCATCTGGATGGATTGACAACATTCTCTTGGGATAGTAAAACATGCTGAAAGAGACCTTCACTGCATGCTAAATCTTTTTGGAAGAAATAAGAGGGCCTATGCTTTGACTCAAGATGAACCCTTGAGCTTTCCTCAAATGTTGACATCTGTGACATCTGCGAAAGGATGCTGTTGCTTTCATACAAACAGCATTTAAGTTTGATTTAGGAGTTCCATGCATCGTGATAAGCAAACTCTGGAACTTACTAGCACCAAGAATAAGTTTGATTTAATTCATATTCTACGATTCAATTTCTTTTTTTCTGAAGGCCGTCATTTAATTCATATGAGAAGCATGTCTACTTGGTTCAGTACCACTGTGGAAGAGTCAAGCCTTTCATCACTGAAGTCAAATTTATGTGATAAGCATATCTAGCACTATAGCTTTGTAGACCAAACCCCTTACCAGTGAAGTCGGAGCACCATCTCCCACAGAACCTCTGAGAGCTCTGGAGAAAGGGAGGGCATGTGTCATGGAATGTGGTTTGATGGAATGCAATGAAAGCCATTCAAAGCAGCACATTTGCCACCATCACATTACCAGGACATGAATGACTGCTTCCATGAAGCTAACAATCTAAGATCAATGATAATTAAAACCTCACTCAGCATTCCTGGCTTCCTCACTGACATGCAACCAAAAGAAAAAAAGAAAGAAGAAAGTAGGTCATGATTTAGCCTGACAAACGTGGTACACATTAACAATCAAACACCACACTGACAAAAAAAAGCACTACAGTAAGTATGTTGGTATATCAGGTGGGCATCTTTCACTGTGCTGTGGTGCTCATTGCATTCCAATAGTAAGGGTCTCTGAGCTGTGTCCCCTGCTCCCTATACACTGCACAGGGTATAAAATCCCTTCCAAAGTCAGCTATCTGGGAAAACATATGCCGGCCTCATAAAACATATGTAATGGATATTTATACATTTAACGTGGGCATATTTGTCTACCTGTCAGGGCTGAAAAACTTAAATTGAATACAGTAAGACACCTGCAAATAAATACAGTAAGACACCTGAAACATTTAAGTGTTTAATAAAGATGAGATGAAACCTGGTGTTGGAAAGCAATTTGATCAAAGGCGAAGCATGAACCCTTCTGAATGAGGACATTTACTTGGTCTCTCTCCGACTCATGACAGCGCTGGGAATATTTACATTTAGTCATTTAGCAGACACTTTTGTCCAAAGCGACGTACAAGGGAGAGAAGAGTCAAGCTAAGAGCAATAAAAAAACATGGTGTAACAATAAATACTACTTTACATGAGAATTAGAAAAAAACGACCTAGAAAGGAAAAAGAAGTGCAGGAATGTAACTGCTGAAGTGCAAGTTAAGCGCTAGTCAGGTGCCAGTTAGGAAGGGAGGTGCTCTCTGAAGAGTTGGGTCTTCAAAAGCTTCTTGAAGGTAGAGAGGGACGCCCCTATTTGATTGCGTATTCAGCCAATCTTGTCTGTGTGTGTGTGTGTGTGTGTGTGTGTGTGTTTGTGTGTGTGTGTGTGTGTGTGTGTGTGTGTGTGTGTGTGTTTGTGTGTGTGTGTGTGTGTGTGTGTGTGTGTGTGTGTGTGTGTGTGTGTGTGTGTCTATAGGAGCAAAGTGGCAGCAGCTTGAGCCCTATTTAGAACCGCATCCCAACCAACCACACACCACCAATCTTTAACAGGACCAATGCCTTTACAACAGGATTCCAGAGTATCATTGATGCCTATGGAGTGGCCAACTACCAGGAATTTATTCCAGGTGACATGTCAGGCTAACATAGTCTACTCTGCCTGCACAAGCACACAGTGTAACTCTATGTAAAGTATCTTGTCAATATGCATAGTGGAAAAGTTGATAAATAACAACAGAAACAATTTAAGTTTACAATACATCTTGGGCTAGCTGTGCAATATCACAGCATAAGATTGTAAATCTTTAACAAAGAAGTTATGGCAAACTCTTATCACTACAGTTTAACTGTTATAATGTTACTCTCATCTGTGATCTTGGATCATTTGCTGTTTGCCCGGCTCCCTACTCCATCGTTTCCGGCAGTTAAAGAATGAGGTATCAACGTCTGAATGTATGAGAGAAAGAGAGAGAGGGAGGGATAGATAGAGAGAATGGATCTAACAATCTGACGTCTGAACTTCTCATTAAAACAATACACAAAATTATTTGGTAATAATAATAAATATAATTTGTTGAGAACCACACATCAATACATGAAAAATGTTGATTTGATAAAAAAAATGCGTTTCCCCAGCTGATTGACATCTTGGTGGGCGGACGATATATCGTCTTACTCATGGGACTTTTCTCTCTCTACACGGGCCTCATTTCCAATGACTGCTTCTCCAAGTCATTCAACATCTTTGGGTCCTCCTGGAGTGTCAGACCCATGTTCTACCCCTTCGGCCCTTGGACGTGAGTGTCCAACATCATGGTTACATTTGATGACCTGGTAGGTGCCTGCTGAAAAACAGGCTACTTAGTTTGACGCCAAACAAGTAGGCTTCATTACGTTGCGTAATCATTCCAATATCCGGATTCACAAATAATGACGAGAGAATAAACAGATAGATCTTTGCTACCATGTCTGATATTGAGCATCTGAAATATGCTCTAGAGTTAAGCTTGCAAAGAATCCACTGGAGATGGAAAATAAATAATGTACAGGAACATCAATTAGAGAAGGGCTCTAATAGTTCCTGTTTTCCTTGTTGACATCAGCAATGAGACCCTTCACGGTTCCACTGATTTTCAGCTCGATCCGGCCATTTCTCGGGGAGTCCTTACGTCTTTGGCATTGATCCGGTCAGTGTCAGTGCCAGAGTCAGCTCCATGCCCTAGAGTCACTACCATCTGGAAAGGCTTACCTTCAAATATCAGAGACTTACTGAAGTATCAGAATAAATGCTTGCCTTCAGTATACTTCTGAGGGAAACCAATCACTAGATTGTTGGATTATATGATATTTCACTGCAGTTTTGATAATGATGTCTCTTATTGTCTTTTTGTCCTTTTTATCTTGTGTAGATTTGGAACATTGCATCAAATAAGCTCACCTTCCTTGTCAGTGATAATCGGGGTCATCCACATGCTCTTTGGAGTCACGTTGAGTTTTTGTGAACTACATGTGAGTGTTCATTCCAGCAAACCAGTGCCACCACCTCTGCCTCTCGGCAGCCGTCTCGGTATGTGATAATACACAAGTCATGCCAGACCTGGCAAGGAGATCTAGTTTTGTTTCATGTCAGGTTCAAAGTCAAGTTAGATGACAGTAGGAGTTTAGAGTAGCCTTTGGAAATTGTTTTTTTAATCAAATTACTTTGTCAGAGATTGTTATTGCCAACGCATCAGCACCCTCACACACTAAGGTCATTTATTCACATGCCTTCCTTCTTCCTTCTTGGCAGCTACTTCAAAAATGTCAAAAACATCTTTCTGTCTTAATCGAGGCCCAGCATACTGGTTCCTTCCGTCAGGCGACACACACATTAAGGGGTACTAACTCAGCAAACAGGTTTTTTGTCCATACCTAATCTGCATAAAACAGCGTTCGAATAGTTACTTCATGACAAAGTCTTGTGGTCCATTTGCCAAAAACAGTGTTCTCGTAAAGTAACAATATGTAACAATTTTACCTTAAAATAACAGCTTGAAAAAAATTGTGCCGCTACAATTACTTTTAATATGGAGAATGGCCTCTCCGCCATTGCCATCGGGGGTCTGTAGGGAAAATACTGCGATATGTAAGATTTCTGGAGCCGCCCGGTCCTTTGTGTCTGAGCATGCGCGACTAAGATCGGGTAGCGATTTCGATTCAGAGCTAGCCATCTTTCTGCTGGATTAGTAAGTAGTTTATTTGCTGTCCTGCTTTGTCTTTTCTTGCACTTGCTTGATGTTTGACTGTGTTTGCAAAGTTGTTGACTCGCTAGTTTGTCATAAACAAAGAAAGCAAATTTCAACAGGTTTCGTCGCTAGGGGGAGCTCCAAGCCAAAAACTCCTTAGTGCTGCTTTAAAGCCTGTCTTGTATCTGTTTTATTGAATTGCCACTTGTGGTTTTGTATCAAAACATTCAAGTGTTACTTTACTTTGTGTTTGTATCAGAGCATTTTAGAGTTGAAAGCACAAAATGGAGGACAATGATGTATTTTACCCTGCTAGAGCGCATCTACATGTATGCAGCCTTCTAAACACACCCCAGTCCCAATCTGCACACACACTGAATAGAGTCACTAACAAAACTCTAGTTCATTGAAAAATAAGTGAACTGTCATTTCAGATCCGGCCACTCCCACATGCCTGGCAATCTCCTCATCCCTCTAACCTGGTATTCCCCGTCCGTCTCTTCACCTGCAGCTCATCTCCTCATTAGTACCTCTGTATTTATACCTGTCCACTTTCACTTCAGGCCAGATTGTACTGTAACGTTTTCAGGTACAGACAGATTGGAACCCAAAAGCACGACAACAGACACATTGGGTAGTGAAAGTACAGTTTACTTCGTATTAGTTCAAGCAGGGTCAAAACCAGGAGATCAGTCAGGTAAACAAACAATCCGACAAGGAGCAGGCAGGGTATTCAGAAACCGATGGACAGGCAAGGAGGGTCAGAACCTGGAGATCAATCAAACAAGTAGACAAATCTGAAGAGGGGCAGGCAGGGTATCCGAAATCCAGTGTACAGGCAAACAGGGTCAAAACAGGGTAATCAGGCAATAGCAAGGAAACAAACGCGGGATAGCTTGGCAAAACACACAAGACAATCTGGCAGGGAACAAGTGAAAGTGGACAGGTATAAATACAGAGATACTAATGAGGAGATGAGCTGCAGGTGAAGAGATAGACGGGGAATACCAGGTGAGAGGGATGAGGAGATTGCCAGGCATGTGGGAGTGGCCGGATCTGAAATGACAGGAGATGGTGATAAGACATGAAAGCAAAACCAGATGAAACAGGGGAATTTGTGACAAACAAAAACCTTTGCAGATCTTCTTGATAGTGGTGGCTCTCTTGATGGTACCTGGGCTGTTACTAGATAAACCCCTTCTACTCTACAGGGATCACACAAAACAGGTGAGTCCTGGCATGCCTACAATATGCAATATCTTGTTTCTGTTGTCAAAAATATAAATCTCTTTCAATCAACCACAATACCATTTTAAATTATCAATGACCAATGAAAACGGTTTACCAATATTCTTATGTGTTTTCAATGCATCTTCCTCCTTTGTTTCCCACGTTATTCATGCACTGGCTTAGAGAGTGCACTTAGGAGACATACATTATACATGCATTGAACATTTTTATCATGCCTTCAGAATGACATAAGCATGTGTGTTCTCCACCTACAGTAAATACATTTTACAGCTATATTATGTTATCATCTATTTGGTAAAATGGATATATTTAATAAGGTGCCGCACACAAAGGCATACAGTATTTAACAGGGACTATTTGCAAGTAATTTTTCATATATTAGAATAATGTTATACTATAAGATGGGGATATATAATATCTCCCCACACACTATCAAATGTTGTTACACTGTTAAATGTCAAATTCAACCAGGACACTACAAGTACCATCCGTAACATCTATACTTGCGGAGCTTTCACAACTCCTTAACTTAAACCTCACTAAAGTCAAGTGTGATTCTGTCGCTCACAGGTATTTGGGAACAGATGGTAGAATCAGCAAGCCAGCCCTGATATGAATGCTGGCATTGCAGCAGAACACAAAGAGGATGTGGTAACAGATTTTAAAACACAATCACTTACTCACAGAGGATACAAACAAATGCATTCCCAAACTCCACATACAATACAAACAAATCCAATGTTTAATATACAAATACTGTATTTCACCGACACTGTATGTATTTGTCATCTTTTTTTCTACAAATCTTCCTAATTGTGTTCCAGATTCAACGCATTAAAGTTGTTCATTTAACTGGGCGGGACTGAACAGAAAACCCAATAATGTTTCATTTAAAGCAGATAGTATAACTATTTATAATGCCTTATTATAACAAATATCCTACCTTTTCCTGAGGTGACACAAGTGTAATGTGTTGGTGAGACATTTATCACAATACATTATATGGGCATTGGCCCTTGTATAGCATTCTATGATTGTAATTATGATAATTCAGTAATGGTTCCGGGCATTGTATTGTTTAATTAACACATTATAAGCCCCCGTGACCACATATATTATGTATTATGGTTATTTACTTCTCTACTGTACGCCCATGGATATTCAGTACTTCTAATAATGCCCAATTGGGAAAATAAATCTCATCACAGCATTGAAACACTTTATTATTAGTATGGCATCATCAGGAAAGGGCAGTGTCTTTTCATTAGAATTTCAATACGCATCATTACAGGGAATGGCTTTTCAGGGTTAAGAAACTTCCTCCATGAAGTCATTCTCTGAATGTTTTAGCATTACTCGCAAAGGAATATATTTCCTTAAGAGGACTCAAACTTCAACCACCCTTGGCTACCTCAAACTAACAACCATGCCTACCATTAGACACTTGTTATGTAGCCTAGTAGTGCATAAATGTCTGTGTAAAAAGTAGTCATATTTCTGTATTTGTGCATTTGACAAGTTACAGTATAGGTTTAGAGTTATACTTAGGTTAAGGGGTTAAGGCTTGTGTTATCATTGACTTTAGATTGCTAGCTTCTTGGAAGCAGTCATTCATGTCCTGATAATGTGATGGTGGCAAATGTGCAACTTTTAATGTTTAAATTTCAATTCTGTGACATATACACCTACTGCTTTGGTTGACCCAATTCCAGTCTGCCCTGTCAAGAAGGAAGTTGGATTTTCCCCACGTGTTTCTGTGCACATCTTTAACATACTTTATTAAAAGGGCGTGTCAAATTGACAGTCAGTTTTACCCATAGGTGCTATATTACGTGTGATATTATAAGAGTCTTGTGAATAGTCCAGCACTAGACGCACAGCATAACAGATAACATCTCAAGCGTTCCCTGCATATCAATATCATTCTTAACACACTACCTGTCTTTTTGTGAGGGTCTTCTTGTCCAATAATAGCGCAGAACACTGGAGAGGCTCCATGCCTTTAAATGGGTAATTATCTATTTTATAAAGTCCCTTATGAAGTGTGGACTTTTGAACAGGACTTTTGAAGTTGCTGTAAAAATTGTCCAAAAATATTTGTTTCAAAATGGATTCTTATTTCTTTATGTTGATACATCTGATGAATAATCTTGCAACAAGTGAGGAACTGTTTTTGTGTGTTTTCAGCGTTTGTCATCAGTATGGTCATGTCTAAATGTAAGGAAGCGTAAGAGTCTGAATGTGTTCCCTCTCTTCCTCCAGAGCTCTCAGAGGTTCTGTGGAAGATGGTGCTGCACGTGGCTCTGGGCGTGATATCAGGTATGGGCTCCATCTTGGTGGCGGTGATCTTTGCCGTTTGCCGAAAGCAACAGCATCCTTTCGCAGATGTCGCAGATGTCACCGATGTCTTTACGTTTGGTGAAAACTCAAGGGTTCATCTTGAGTCAAAGCTTGGCTTATAGGCCCTCTTATTACTTCCAGAAAGATTTAGCATGCAGTGAAGGTCTCTTTCAGCATGTTTTACTATCCCAAGAGAATGTTCTCGATCCATCAAGATAAGGCCACAGCCTGCAAAGATGTCTGAACCCGATGAGATAATACATATTTGTACTTGACTTGCAACTTCCAAGCGGCTAAGAGCACCCGTGTCCTGAATGGTATCTAAGCTACTGCCATAAATCTATGAGGTAATTCACCAGGCTACTTCCTGCTCTCAAAGAGACTCTTAGCATGCTGCCGTTTCCATCACGTACCTTCTGAAAGTGATCAGAAGTGTAATTAAACCACACTTGGCTTTGTGTGGTGTGGAAAATTCATATGTCCTCTAAACAATTTAAAATAGTCACGTTGCTAATATAACTATTTCAGCCATTGTGTAGTGTAATCTTTTGCTATGTGCTTTGTCATAAGAAGGCTATATCCTACTAAATCACTTGGAGAAGACAAGAAAATTACTACGCTCTCAATTACAGTACATCAATATATCCGTGTCCTGTTATGTTCTCTTTCATATTCTTTAGGGTGGAATTCCAGAACAAGTTCTACAAAGGTTTGGGTTACAAGTTTACTCCACTATGTTTTGACAGCCTGATGAGTACGCAGTGATTTCAAAACCCCTAACGCCGGAGTGCTTGAAGGATACTGAAGATAATAGAACAGTATTGAGTTACACAAACACACAGATCTTGATGAAGCATAACAAGTTGACTGACACATTAACACAACACTTTCTTTCCTATTGTTTCTTACCCATGAGAAGCCGCATGTCAGTGACACATTCCCTTTTATTGTTGAACCGTTCATTTCCTTCAAGGTACGTGGGGCTCTATGAGCTGAACTGTAATTAGACCTCTATCTGTGTCATTAGACAACAATGATTCCTACTTTCTCACTGCTTGGATGTATTGTATTTACATAAATGTATTATTGGTTATGTTTGCAGATATTTACACTTCTAAATCTACATTGTGTTTCGTATGTCATTTAGACCTCAAAGTAATGCAATGCAAATGTAGGCCATTAGTAATTATTATGACATAACCATTGTTTAAGTAAGGGATAATGTATAGTCCGGCGCTCATTATAGAAAAATAAATCCAACAGAACTCGACGCACAGCGGAGGTACAGGTCAATAGGCCGTTCCATGGTTGGAGACAAAGAACTCTGTGATGGGAAGTGGACATTCTTTTATTCTGTACCTAACAAGGTATACTTCCATTGATCAAATACATCACAAACAGTTATAAGAACAGTACAAAAAGCAAGCTATGTCTAAAAGTGAGCAGATAAACATTTCCATAATACTTTTTGTCCACACAGCAATGTTTTCCTATGATGCTCAAAGAGTTGCCAATGAAGCAATTATATCTCTCCAATACCTGAAAGGTGTGTGAGTTGTTTCAGAAAAAAAGATGATATCACCCTGATTGCCTGATTACCTGCACCTGTGACTCTCTCTCCACTAAACTCTGGTTCATTTCTCGAGGCTTCGAAAGCACTCTACTGACACCTGCTGGTCAATAGAATTGATTTTAAGGTCCTTCTTCTTATATACAAAGCCCTTAATAGGCTAGGACCATAGGCGGAGATCCCGGGGGGGACGGGGGGGGACGTGTCCCCCCCTACCATAAAGTTGTCCCCCCCAACAATCATTGAAAACTAAAAAAAAATTAAAAAAAAATTGACAGTTAACACAGTTAAGATAGCTAGCTAGACAGTCTAGGACACTGTCCTGTCAGGGCAGGTTCATGCTAGTTAATAAACGTAGGTCTACATCTCAGTGCCTCTCCAGATTTGTTAAATTATCTGAAGTTAAATTAATGTCATCTTTTTCTGCGGTCCATGAACTATGCTGGTATTGCAATATGGAGTGACAGTGGCGTGGTGTAGAAGGTAGAGAAGTGGTATTGTAATTAAAAGGTTGCTAGTTCGATTCCCTGTTGAGCTGTTTTATAACTTATTTTGAGCATCAAGTTCTCTTGAACTTTGGACATTATTATGTCTGTGAATAGATATTTCGTGTATTTACATTTAATGCTGTTTAGATAATTCTAAAATGACTTCGAATTTCTGTTTGTAAATGTGATAAGAGAATTCGGTATTTAGCAGTTTATGCTAGCTCTCGTGAAAGCAATTTTTTCATGTCCCCCCCCGGAATTACACTCTGAAATTTGACCATGTATTGTCCCCCCCTACAATGAAATGGGATCTCCGCCCCTGGCTAGGACCAAGTTACATTGCAAAGACTCTTGTCAAATACTCGCCTTCAAGAACACTGCGATCATCTAATGCTGGTTTATTGGAGGTTCCCAGCAACAGCCGTAAGAAAATCGGGGACGCAGCCTTTGTCAAATACGCCCCAAAGCTATCAGGGAAGCTAATCTTTTTTAAAGAAAACTAAAAACGTACCTCTTTACCTTAGCCTTTAACTAGTTACGACTTCGCACTATATATATATATTAGTGCTGTCAGTTTAACGCGTTATTAACGGCGTTAACGCAAACCCATTTTAACGCCGTTAATTTTTTTATAGCGAGATTAACGCGAATTTTTTTTAAATTAATTTTTAAAAAAAATATATTTTTTTTAGATAAACATTCTTTTTGGCCTCGCAAACTGTGTAGTAGGCGAACGTTACGGTTTGAGTGAATGGTGAGCGCGATACGGCGAAATGGATGATAAAAAGCTTCTGAATGGAAAGTTTACTTTTAAAAGTTGTGTTGTGCAAAAGAAGCGAGCTTCACTGTTGTCTGAAAATGTCAACAGGCAGCTGGCTGAAAGCAAAGAAGTAGTAGGCTTACCTTTTATTGGTAACCTAACTGTTACGGTTCATTGTTTCTGAAATAAGAGGCCTGACTGCTATGTTCCCAGCAAACTTGAAAAAAAGAAACTATTAAGCCATGGTTTAACTGCACTATAGGCTGAGTCCTTGTTTACCTGAAATGTGCACTTTTATTTTGTACCGCCCTGTTTGGCAATATTGGTTTTCAATAAAATAAAACATTTGCATAAAGCAAGCCAATCAACTTTTCCATGTTGATAAGGGCATTCAAATAAAAATAAAATGATGGAAAAAATTAATAAACGAAGGGACATTTAGAATAGATAAAAATTTGCGATTAATCGCGATTAATTTTGAGTTAACAATGACATAAATGAGATTAATCGCGATTAAATATTTTAATCGTTTGACAGCACTAATATATATACATATAAATATATATATTTTAAATTAATTGTATTATTTTTTATTTAATGTCCATATGTCCATATATCCATATGTATGTAGATCACTGTGCATGTAATTTCTTTGTGCAGGTAATTTCTTTGCTGTTAAGCACTTTGAGCTGAATTGTTTTGCATGAAAGGTGCTATAAAAATAAAGTGTATTATTATTATTATTATTATTAATGGTTCAATACATGGTGCGCAAAGGCCTGCTACAATAACATGCATACACACAAAAGTACGGTGAAAAAAAGATTTTTTGCTCAATGTAATTCCATAATCAAATTGATCCATTCATTTTATTTAGTTATTGATTTTTACGAGAGTCCTCTGTTTTCCCCTTAGTTACTTCTGAGACCCTACTGATCGTTGTGTTTTTAGGACATTATACTTCTGAGCGTTATGTTTTGTTGAACATTGAACTTACCCTGTTTCGCTTTTGTGTTGATCCCGTTATTTACCCCATATACCCCTGTACTGGCTGATTCCAATAAACTCTGTTACATCCTTGAGTCGCCTGGCGTCCGTGACAGCTTTAAAGTCAATTCTGTGAACTACTGGAAGTCAGTGTAAGGATTTTAGTAATGTGGTAATTTATTTTAGTTTTCATAAGTTCATAAGTTTTCATTTTGTACAAACTGAAGCTATTTTTATTTATTTTTTGGAAGGCCCGTGAAAAGACCATTGCAGTCAATCCTGCTGGAGAAACAGGCATGAATGAGTTTTTTGAAATCATGTTTTGATATAAGGCCTCTAAATTAAAATGTTTCTAAGAAGGTGAAAAGCTGATTTAGTTATTGCTTTCACATGGCTGTTTAAACCGTCCATGACAGTCAAACAGGATCACTCAGTTGGTTCCAGTAAGCCAAGTGAGAAAACAAAAACCCTCTGGGCTCTGGGCGTGACTCTAAGTCTTGCCTTGTTTCTATTTTTCCACCACACAACAGAAACGAAGGATCACTCAGTTGGTTGGTTCCATGTAAAACAAAAAGGAAGCAAAGTGAGAAAAAAAACCCTCTTGGGTTGGGCTCTGGGCGTGTCTTGCCTTCTCTCTACTTAGTCGCCACACAACAGAAACAAACTTACACACGAGTACAGTTTGCCGGCTAGGAGCCACACTCTACTCCAGTCCCTGTTTTCCCTGCCTTCATCAAGTCATGAGCTCTATCCCCAGTGTCTCAAGGCGAGCATCATTGCCTTCACCACGAGCATCATCGCCTTCACGGCGAGCATCATCGTCTTCACGGAGAGCATCATTGTTTTCACCGCGAGCATCATCGCCTTCACGGCGAGCATCATCGTCTTCACGGAGAGCATCATTGTTTTCACGGCGATCATCATTGTTTTCACGGCGAGCATCATCGTCTTCTTCGGTCGGGTCAGACACCTCCACAGGCTGTAGTCATGAGGAGCGACGCAGTGTAGTGTTCTGTGACACATGCTCAAAGCCACTATGTGATGTCTGCCTGATTAATGGCAAACATCGTGGACACAATTTTAAGACCTTAAAGGATGCATGCAAAGACCAAACAGTGAGTACATTTTTGATTGATTTTATCAATTAAGTGTGATACGTGTTGTAGCCAATATGATTGAAAGGTCGAATAGGTTGCTATAGGCCAGTTATTTTTTTAATCTAGACTTCTGTTAAATAATCAAAATTATGGCTTCTTTTTTTCCAGGTTAAGATTGCTCAGAAGTTAGAGAATTTGGCTTCCAAAGCAAGGACACAGGGTAACGTTAAACAATGGGTGGAGAGGCAAGAGAAACTGCTTGAAGTAAGAGTAAATCCTTTGAGTGATGAGTGAATGTTCTATTTTTAGCTGCTTTTCATACTTTAGGCTCTCAAAACCTCATTCACGTATTAAAGAAAATAAAAACTCCTGCGGGAAGATTTTGAAAATCCTCATAATTTTATGTCACCTTTCACCTTTCTCAGATTGAGTTCAAACGGGTGCGAGATAGTCTTACTGAGCAATATACAGAGCTTCGATATCTGCTGGACCGCAACATGAAACAGGCGTTCAAGCTGTTGGAGACCCAGCGGGAGAGTCAGAAGAAGACCGTGTATCATCTGGAGGAAGATGGAAAGAACTACAGGGAACGAACGGAGGACCTTCAGACAAAAATAGCAAATCTGGAAAAAAGGGTGTCGTCAGAAAAGAGTTCTGAATGCATTCTGGTAAGACATATTTTTTCACAGTAAATATTTTTCTCCTATCCTAAGTCTATTTACAGTTTGTGTACAGTAGGTTAGCAAAACACCAGGAGATTTGTGTCATTATATGTCATTAACACTAACCTGTGGTTGGTGAAACAGTGATTAACTGGTGCCATTTCAATTAGTTGATAAAAATATGTCTTCCTGTAGCCTAATAATATCATAATCATAAATGTTGTACTTAATTTAATTTAATTTATTTTTGCCTTGCAGCTGGAAATTGAGGCACATCAATTGAGGTATGTACAAGTTGTATACATAATAAAGTCAGTATGTGAAGAGTGGATATTAAATTTAAGTTGAAATCATTTTAATTTCCTCTAGGTGCTATTGTCCTGATTTGCTTTGCTCTTCTTTCATTCTTTTAGTATCAACATTATTAATGAATTTTACAAGAAGGCCACACCAAAAAACAAGCTTGACAAATCAAGGTTGGAGGCCCTGGAAAAATCCATCCAACATATCGCCACAAAAAGCAAAGAGATTTTCCCTCGACCATGGGAATGTAAGAGACAAATTAAACACAAATGGATACAGTACAGAAAATTATGTCATGTAGTGATGTTTGTAGTAGGCCTAATTATTTAGCATATGGTTGGTTGGTATGGTTTTATAAACAACAAACATACCGATGTCAGTGGTATACACTCTCCTCTTTCAGTAGGCCATACAAAAACAGCTCATTTTGTAAACCAAGTTATCTCTCTTTCTCTCTATCAGTTTACGAGGACATTACCTTTAATCCAGACAACACATCCGAAAGCCTGATGATATCCGAGGACTATACGCAAGTATTCATCAGTCCCAACCAGACGTCACCCAAAATCCGGACCCAAGATAAAGAAACACCGTTCCACATCCTAGCTAAGCAATCCTGGAAGGAGGGCCGACACTATTGGGAGGTGGACGTGGAGAACTGCCGCACCTGGTCGGTCGGCGTTGTGGAGCTGGCCAGTGGCAATCAGCTGAAGACGGAGGCGGCGGGAGAGCACCTGGGCCGGGACAAGAGCTCATGGGTGTTGGAGTCAGAGGACGGGGCGCTGGCGGCGCTGCACAACGACGACTTCAGAGCGGTGAAAAAGCGGGATGTGAAGCGCCTCGGGGTCTACCTGGACATATCAAAGAACAAGAGCCGGCTGACCTTCTACGACGTCGGTGGCGGCGTGGCTCTGCACACGTTCTATGCGCTCTTCAAGAAGGAGGTGTTCCCTGCCTTCAGTCTGTCCGGTACGGATGGCCAGGTTCAAAGCATGGCCCTGTGCAATCTTCGCCTCATGCTTGATGATACAGACTCGGGGTTAGGGTCGTCCAGATCGAGCTCTACCATGTCAGAGTCGGGATCATCCGAGTCTTCTCCAGAGCAGTGGCGTAACGTAGTTACGACGGGCCCAGGTGCAGGCTATTATGACGGGCCCTAGTCAGTGGCGTAAGGCAGTGGTTCCCAAACATTTTACAGTCCCGTACCCCATGTTTGTAACCGCCGCCGCCACGCCCCCTCCCCCTGCGCAGATATTCAGCCTACAACACTTTAAACTGTGAAATTGTCAGGGTATGTCACTAACCGCCGCCGCCACACCCCCTCCCCCTGCGCAGATATTTTTCTTGGGCACGAAAACCCCAAGACCCACGGGCCCAGGTGCAGCCACACTTGCTGCACCCCCTATAGTTACGCCCCTGCTCCAGAGTCTCTCAGTGGAGGGAGCTATAGGTCTGCTTCTGCACCTCTGAATAGCCTAGATACTTCTGTATCCATGACTGAGATTGGCTGAGTTTGGTAGATTATTTTTCCATTACCTTAGAATGAGCCATTCATATTCTCTTCCACTGAGTCAAACCTCACCACTAGATACCACTAAAAACTACAGACCATGCTCTTAAATATAAGTGTCCTTATATTCCACAGCCTTGACTAGACATCTAATGATTCGAGTTAAGATCATGTATAACATGTTATAATGATGGAGTATCTCAGTGGCTTTCCTTTGGTGTCTTGCCATCTGTTGAACACCAGATGAACTTCAGATAATTGATACAGAATGGCAAGTGGGTAACACACTGACCCTCAGAACATGCAGAATTCTGGGAACTACACACAACCAGGAATCGCACAAAACTCTTTTGCACGTTACAATATTGTTAATCGAAGTGTGTTTCAAAATAAAGGTTCAATATTCAACAAATAAAATACGAGTCATGTGTCACTATCTGTAACAACCCTCGCAGAAAAAAAGAAAAATGTAATTGCTTTATTCTCTGTGTCATGTCATAGTGAATTATGACTGAGATATATTGTTACACAGACTGACAAAAACGGTTTCATCACCTGCTTTACACACTGACAGGGAAGGGAGCTGGAAGTAACAGGGAAATAAAGTGTACACAAACAAAATGGGGAAACCATTGCTCCGTTTCTAACTGGAATTCCCCTACTGCAGGCTATTCTCCGCATGATTACATAACTATGGAGGAGGCATGGAAAGAATGTCGTTCTAAGACAGTGGAAGAAATGCGACTATGTCAGTTGTCGGTTAGCACGTTGCTTAATTGCACGTGATAGGCGCTCAGGCAAAACACATGCTTGAATAAATCCATAAATAAAAGGTTGTCATCTGTTGACTGCTCTTATTAGGTTAAGAAGTTAAATATTAAATGGGTTGTCATTTTTACATTTGGTAGGTGTGATTGGCAGCATCAAAGACATTAGTCAAAACTGCTCAAGAGCTTCAAAGTTTTCCATGCAAAGAATTTTGAAGTACACGGAATAGACCCTCACTTGTCTACAATAGGTGTAACAAGGAGATAGTCAAATTCAGTGGTTTAGTAAGAATAAACCAAATTGTGGCAATTACCATTGGTCACATTATCAATAACAACAAGAGGTAGTTGAAAAATGTATTGTATTGTGCTGCATTAAGTATGTTGCATTGCCCATTAACTTGCAACATATCCGATAACTTTCTGAAGTACAGAATCTCTGTTAATGTTGTTAATGCTGTTGACTGCTTCAGCCACAAATGCATGATGTCACAACGGACATATAACAACAGCGTCTGCTCCATCAACTCCTCGTGCCTTCACATGTGAAGAGTGACAGCTCTGTTTTCACTTTTAGGCTTTGTCCTACAGCTTTATACTAAAGTTCACCTCTCTCTCTCTCTCTCTCTCTCTCTCTCTCTCTCTCTCTCTCTCTCTCGTTGATGAGGATGAGGATGAGGATGATGATGATGATGATGATGATAATGATTGGTTGATAATAATTTAGCAGAAAGCACAGGCCTATGTGTTTATAAGTAATTATGAGGTAGGCCATTCAGTCAAACCGAATCTCCTTTCAGAAAGGGCTAGCAATGTCCCCTCATCACTAAGACCTCTACACACAAAGACCAACATATGCAACTGGGATTTGCAGATTTAGAAGGGAGAGGGAAGTTATTCAAGGAAAACTGTAATCAGCAACAACAGACTCTCAAACACTACAATTTTTCACAATTCCAAAATTGCTATTACAAAATTGGAGCTGGCAAAAGAGCTGATCATCAGCTAATGTCAGAAATTCTCAGATAAATATACCTTGTTACCACTATCCTTAAACAGTCCCACCAGGCTCTCGTGAGGACTGGTTGAGTTTGCTGTGGCCAAAAGTAACGAATTTGCAGTGGGAATTCCCAAACATTGCTGTAAAAATGTAGTTGCGTTAATTGAGTTAAATTAAATCAATCGCAAATAATGCAGAAACACTATTAAGTGCTATCCATGCTGTTTGACAAAGAAGGTAAAACAAAAATGGTTGCTCTTTTACTTAGGATGATGATTAAACATTAACAATTGATACAATGAAGTCTATAATGTGTTGCAGGATTGGCAAAGTATTGGATTAAAACACTGACAAAGACCTGACATGAGCAAGCTTTTGAATGCAATAAGGAACAATATCTTAACCATCACTGATTTACAAATAATATTATATTTCGGCAGGACATAAAAGATGTGTGAGTGTATAAACTTAACAAGAAGCTACAAATGGAATCTTGTCTTGGTGCCCACTTTGTTCTCTTAGTTTGAAACAATGGCTATGACTTAATAATTACTAATTGCTTACATGTACATTTAGCAGTGGTATAAATATCTGCAAACTTAACCCATCATACATTGATATAAATACAATACATCCGAGCAGTGAGAAAGTTGGGATCATTGTTGTCTAATGACACAGATAGAGGTCTAAGTACAGTTCAGCTCATAGAGCCCCACGTACCTTGAAGGAAATGAACGGTTCAACACTAAGCATGGCTAAGAAACAATAGTAAAGAAAGTGTTTCATGTGGTTCATCAAGATCTGTGTGTTTTTGTAACTCAATACTGTGCTATTATCTTCAGCATCCTTCAAGCACTCCGGCGTTAGGGGTTTTGAAATCACTGCATAATCATCAGGCTATCAAAACATAGTGGAGTAAACTTGTAACCTGATCCTTTGTAAAATTTGTTCTGAAATTCCACCCTAAAGAATATGAAAGAGAACATAACAGGACACTGATACATTGATGTACTGTAAGTGAGACTGAGTAATTTTCTTGGTTGCTATAAGTGATTTAGTAGGATATAGCCTACTTATGGCATATGCAATCGTAGATAATGAATATGTAAAGCACATTGCAAAAGATTACACCACACAATGGCTGAAATAGTCCTATTAGCAACATGACTGTTTTTAATTGTTTAGAGGACATACGAGTTTGCCACACCACACGAAGCCAAATGTGATTTAATTACACTTCTGTTCACTTTCAGAAGGCAAGGGATGGAAACGGCAGCATGCTAAGAGTCCCTTTGAGAGCAGGAAGTAGAATTATGGCAGTAGCCTAGAGGGCATTCAGAACACCTCCCCCAGGTTACCCGCTTGGGAAGTTGCAAGACAAGTTCAAATATTTATTGTCTCATCGGGTTCACACATCTTTGCAGGCTGTGGCTTCATCTGGATGGATTGACAATGTTCTCTTGGGATAGTAAAACACACTGAAAGAGACCTTCACTGCATGTTAAATCTTTTTTAAAGAAATAAGAGGCCCTATAAGCCATGCTTTGAATCAAGATGAACCCTGGAGTTTTCACCAAACGTAAAGACATCCGTGACATCTGCGAAAGGACTCTGTTCCACGCATCGTGATAAGCAAACTCTAGAACTTACTGGCACCATGTATAAGTTTGATTTCATTCATATTCTATGATTCAATTAAATTGTTTCTGAAGGCTGTCATTTAATTCATATGAGAAGCATGTCTACTTGGTTCAGTACCACTGTGGAAGAGTCAAGCCTTTTACCACTGAAGTCAAATTTATGTGAGAAGCATATCTAGCACTATAGCTTTGTAGACCAAACCCCTTACCAGTGAAGTCGGAGCGCGTGCAGGAATGCTGACAGGCCCTCCATGACCAGAAGGATGGCCACGGTAAGGGCAGCGAAAGCGGCAAAGATCACCGCCACCAAGATGGAGCCCATACCTGATGTCACGCCCAGAGCCACGTGCAGCACCATCTTCCACAGAACCTCTGAGAGCTCTGGAGGAAGAGAGGGAACACATTCAGACTCTTACGCTTCCTTACATTTAGACATTTACAAAATCAGGTTTCAGACCCTTAAGCTAACTTACATTTTGACATTTACAAAAGCAGGTTTTTGAACAGGCTATGGAACAATAGCCTGACCATACTGTTTACAGACTGTTTATCAAAACTCACTTGTTGAAAGATTATTAGCCAAACCCCCTTCATCAGACGTATCAACATAAAGAAATAAGAATCCATTTCGAAACAAATATTTTTGGGCAATTTTTACAGCAACCTCAAAAGTCCTGTTGTTGCTTTAAACTATTTCCCCCTCATTAAACATCTGTCCCTGATCTGTTGCATTACTGTGCCAGATCAAAATTAAATTTGTTCTAGACCTGTCCCAGATCTTTTCCAGTCTGGATATTTAACGTTTAATCCTCTTCTTAAAGATGACTGATGTGGTATGATGAATTCCGAATTGATAATAGGATCACATCCACCCCATGAGATGTTTTACAGAACTATCAGCAATATATGACTTTTATGACTTTAACCTTTAGGAGAAAATACTGAACAAATGAAACAGTGAACAGTGTCTAATTTTGTATGTTTGATTTTTGAAATCCTTATTTTGTTCTCTCAGTGTACTTGACTCCGAAGCATATACAGTATGTTATCACAGAAGGACAAACAGGAGGAAACAAGGAAATCAAGCCCTTCCTGCATGAGCCAGACTGAGAGCCCATAAGCGCAGGTAGGATGCAGTGTTTGAGATGCACCCCAGGCAGTACTCAATAGTGTGAATGGCTTGATACACAAACACGTCCCCCATGCTCATCTGTCAACACACCACACTTCATAAGGGACTTCATCAAATAAAGAATTACCCATTTAAAGGCATGGAGCCTCTCCAGTGTTCTGCACTATTATTGGACGAGAAGACCCTCATAAAAAGACATGTAGTGTGTTAAGATTGATGTGCAGGGAAAATGCTGTTATCTGTTATGCTGTGCGTCTAGTGCTGGACTACTCACAAGACCCTTATAATGTCACACGTGATGTAGCACCTGTGGGTAAAACTGACTCTCAATTTGACACACCCTGTTAATAAAGTATGTGAAAGAGGTGCACAGAAACACGAGGGGGAAATCTAACTTCCTTCTTGACAGGGTAGGTGTCACGCAATGTGGTTTGATGGAATGCAATTAAAGCCATTCAAATTAGCACATTTGTAACCATCAAATTCTCAAAACATGAATGACAGCTTCCAAGAAGCTAACAATCTAAGGTCAATAATAATACAAACTAAGTATAACCCTAAACTTATATCTTGTAATATGCACAAATACAGAAATATGACTACTTTTTACACAGACATTTATGCACTACTAGGCTACATAACAAGTGCTAACACTAGGCGTGGTTGTTAGTTTGAGGTAGCCAAGGCTTGTTTGATGATTGATTCCTCTTAAGGAAATATATTCCTTTGCGAGTAATGCTAAAACATTCAGAGGATGACTTCATGGAGGAAGTTTCTTAACCCTGAATAGCCATTCCCTGGAATAATGCGTATTGAAATTCTAATGAAAAGACACTGCCCTTTCCTGATGATGCCATACTAATAATAAAGTGTTTCAATGCTGTGATGAGATTTATTTTCCCAATTGGGCATTATTAGAAGTACTGAATATCCATGGGCATACAGAAGAGAAGTAAATAACCATAATACATAATATATGTGGTCACGGGGGCTTATAATGTGTTAATTAAGCATTACAATGCCCGGAAGTAGTCATTACAACTATTACTGAATTATCATAATTACAATCAGAAAATTCTATACAAGGGCCAATGCCCATAAAATGCATTGTGCTAAATGTCTCACTAAATCATTACAATTGTGTCACCTCAGGAAAAGGTAGGATATTTGTTATAATGATTTAACAAGGCATTATAAATATGCATATGTGCTTTAAATGGAGTATTATTGGGTTTTCTGTTCAGTCCCACCCAGTTTAATGAACAACTACAAAGCGCTGAATCTGGAACACAATTAGGAAGATTTGTAGAAAAACAGATGACAAATACATACAGTGTCGGTGAAATACAGTTTTTGTATATTAAACATATTTGATTTGTATTTTCATTTTATTTGTGCTTGTATTGTATGTGGAGTTTGGGAATGCATTTGTTTGTATCCTCTGTGAGTAAGTGATTGTGTTTTTAAATCTGTTACCACGTCCTCTTTGTGTTCTGCTGCAATGCCAGCATTCATATCAGGGCTGGCTTGCTGATTCTACGGTCTGTTCCCAAAAACCTGTGAGCGACAGAATCACACTTGACTTTAGTGAGGTTTAAGTTAAGGAGTTGTGAAAGCTCCGCCAGTATACATGTTACGGATGGTACTGGTGTCCTGGTTGAATTTGACATGTAACAGTGTAACAACATTTGATAGTGTGTGGGGAGATATTATATATCCCCATCTTATATTATAACATTATTCTAATATATGAAAAATAACTTGCAAATAGTCCCTGTATGCCTGTGTGTGCAGCACATTATTAAATATATCCCTTTTACCACATAGATGATAACCTAATATAGCTTTTAATCAGATTTAGGTTTTGATGATTTAGTTAAAAAAAAAACACACACAATGGGAGAGTTTAACAAACGCTGTGTATCCACAGTTCTCCACATCACAGTCTTCAGACACCATTGTGCCTGGGGTTAATACAAATACTGTTGCTTCAGAGGAGCCATATATCTGTCAGTATTTCACTGCAAAGGAGGGAGGATGTAAAGGCAATGGACAGCTTTAAAAGCTCTAATATGTATTTACTGAAGACAGAGAACACACATGCTTCAACATTGATGCTTAAATTATGAAGGCATGATACAAATGTTCAATGCATGTATAATGTGTGTCTCCTAAGTGCATTCTCTAAGCCAGTGCATGAATAACGTGGGAAACAAAGGAGGAAGATGCATTGAAAACACATAAGAATATTGGTAAACCATTTTCATTGGTCATTGATCATTTAAAATGGTATTGTGGTTGATCGAAAGAGATTGATATTTTTGACAACAGAGGCAAGATATTGCAGCTTTAAGGCATGCCAGGACTCACCTGTTTTGTGTGATCCCTGTAGAGTAGAAGGGGTTTAGCCAGTAACAGCCAAGGGACCATCAAGAGAGCCACCACTATCAAGAAGATCTGCAAAGGTTTCTGTTGTGAAATAAAAATCAACAAAAAATTATGTTTAAAAAGGTACAAGAAAACCTGTTCCTTTTTTATCCTAAACACAAAACACTGACACTTTTATAGTTACAGTTGTAGTGTAGGTATTTTACACACGCCTTTGTTCAAAGTGACTAATCATACATCATATTTAAAAGGTATTGCAATGTTAGGGTAACGGTTAGGGTGAGCAAAATATTTAGTGGACATTCTGGACAAATGTGTCACCTTCTTTTTCAGTGAACTAGAGAGTTTTGTTAGTGACTCTATTCAGCGTGTGTGCAGATTGGGACTGGGGTGTGTTTAGAAGGCTGCATACATGTAGATGCGCTCTAGCCGGGTAAAATACATCATTGTCCTCCATTTCGTGCTTTCTAAAAAGTAAATCAACTCTCAAATGCTCTGATACAAACACAAAGTAAAGTAACACTTGAATGTTTTGATCCAAAACCACAAGTGGCATTTCAATAGAACAGACACAAGACAGGCTTTAAGAGAACACTGTTTTATGCAGATGAGGCATGGCCAAAAAACCTGTTTGCTGAGTTAGTACTGCTTAATGTCTGTTGCCTGAAGGAAGGAACCAGTATGCTGTGTCTGGATTAAGATAGAAAGGTGATTACCCACACCTCACACACACACACACACACACACACACACACACACACACACACACACACACACACACACACACACACACACACACACACACACACACACACACACACACACACACACATACACACACCTGCCATTCAAAGAGTTTTGAGTCTTGAGAATTCTCATAGGCAAAGAGCATCATGTTGATGAAGAGCAGGAGTATGATACTTACCATATAAGCATATATGTTTTCCCAGATAGCTGACTTTGGAATGGATCTGTCAAGAATCTACAAGCACAAGCATTCTAGTGATCGAATTCCCTGTGAAGATCACTTGGATTCTTTACCCTGTGCAGTGCATTGGGAGCAGGGGACACAGCTCAGAGACCCTTGCTATTGGAATGCAACCCATGAGGTCTAGAGCATAGTGAAAGATGACCACTTGACACACCTGTTTTTTCTCAGTGTGGTGTTTGATGTGTACCTTGTTTGTCAGGCTAAATCATGACCTCCTTCCTTCTTTCATTTTGTTTTTGTTTTTGTTTTGGTTCTTGGTTGCATTTCGGTAAGGAAGACACAAATGCTGAGGGAAGGCATTACAGTAATGTTCATACTGTGATTCACACATTCGGAAAATTATTTTAATCACGCTAGAGGTAGTTGCAATGGGAAGGGCCCAACCTACAATTACTTTGAGTTATGAGACATATGACATTCATACACCACACCAACCAGTGAAATTTGGCATGGTATGGGGTGGAGGCCCACGCTAAGAAGCAGGAAGCAGCCAGCTCATTTATATCATGTTGCATGACAACAGCCTATACAGGCCATGCAGGATCCCAGCCCTCAGTCAGGCCGCAAATTATTAATGTGTGTGTCATCTGAAGGAAGGAACCAGTAAACTGGGCCTGGATTAAGACAGAAGTGTGATTACCCCCCCCCCCCCCCCCAGTCCCCTCACACGCACACACACACACACACACACACACACACACACACACACACACACACACACACACACACACACACACACACACACACACACACACACACACACACACATACACACCTGCCATCCAAAGAGCATTGAGTCTTGAGAATCCTCATAGGCAAAGAGCATCATGTTGGTGAAGAGCAGGAGTATGCTCGGAGCCATGTCTGATTTCAGTGCTACGCACCACTTGTAGAGTATCATGACCACCAGGTAGCCAAATAACGCCAGCATGAAGATAAGCTCTGGCAGAAACTGCACCAAGATGTTTTTGACATTTTTGAAGCGGCTGGCAAGAAGGAAGAAGGAAGGCGTGTGAATAAATGACCTTAGTGTGTGAGGGTGCTGATGCGTTGGCAATAACAATCTCTCACGAATGTCAGGGAAATTACCCTAAACAGTTAACTAGCAGATTAAAGACACAACCCAGCATGGAAGTGAACTGGACTTGTTTACGCCGCGTCCGGCGGAGAGCAGACACCTCGACCAGGGTCTCTCTGACGTGCTATGCAGAAACAAGTCTCTTTATTGAAAATCCAATGTTTACACAGGATGGCAGACAGGATTCTGGGATACACTTTAGGATATCTGCACTTAACCCAAGAAGATGTTCACAGTTCATACATGACACTCCCATGGTTGTACCATCTCGTCTTTGTTTCCCAGAGATAAGAATGTTTACCTAAAACCCCCAAACCCAAACTCTGGGTCTTACAACAATAAATCAGTCTTAACCTAAACATCTCATGACACCTCTGAGTTCCCCATCTCCCGTTCTCACAGATTCACAATTTCTCTCACAGAACAAAGGAAACAGCTGAGACTTCTATTTAACAAACTAATATCAAACTACAACACATATCATGATAATAATTATATAGCATATTTCTTTCACAACGAAGTAATTTGATAAAAAAAAACAAAGGCTTCTGTTCACTCCTACTGTCATTTAACTTGACTTTGAACCTCACGTGCATCAAAACTAGGAAGGCATGTTAATTAATGACCTTAGCGTGGGAGGGTGCTGATGCATTGACAATAACAATCTCTCACAAAGTAATCTAGATCTCCTTGCCAGGTCTGGCATGACTTGTGTATTATCACATACCAAGACGGCTGCTGTGTGGCAGAGGTGGTGGCACTGGTTTGCTGGAATGAACACTCACATGTAGTTCATTAAACTCAACGTGACTCCAAAGAGCATGTGGATGACCCCGATTATCACTGACATCTTCATCTTGTAGGAGTTGAGGAAGGTGAGCTTATTTGATGCAATGTTCCAATTGATGCAATTCAGTCATTAGTTACAAGGACATCACACATATATTTGATAAATGTATTAAAGCTCAGAAAGTTTCACTCCTGGTAGCGGACATTGTTTGACACTACATTTACATTTACATTTACATTTAGTCATTTATCAGACGCTTTTGTCCAAAGCGACGTACAAGGGAGAGAACAGTCAAGCTAAGAGCAATAAAAAGCATGGTGTAACAATAAATACTACTTTACATGCAAATTACTACTTTACATGAGAATTGAGAAATACAGGGGAAGAGAGTGACACATAGAAGGATACTGGTTTGCTTCTGGATAGTTTCCCAGATAAATGATGGTGAATAAATATTGTGAATACATTGACGTAATGGCACAGAATCAATTTTTTTCATTAGTAAATAAGCAGTATTCTATGAAGACACTATTTCTATTCTGCTATTCTCATGCGACCAAATCTATGTGAGAATATTTACAAGTGAATGTTCTTAACCGGTTAAATGATGAATATAACCTTTAATAAAGTTGTGAGCTGCCATTGGGTATTGTCACCTAAGCAACTGCAACAATTTTAAATCACATAATAGTCAGAAGTCTTCATATACTGATTTACTGATTTATCAACCATCAAAGCTGCAGTAAGGAACCCTTATATGAATAACTTTTTGTAATATTTGCTAAAACTGTCATTTTGTCCTGACACAGATAATCTGTGAAAAAATCTGCCTCTGGCTCCACCTAGTGCTCTTAGTGCCATTTGCCACTGTGACCGGAATGATGCAGAGTTAGCCACATTTCTGCTTGAAAGGTAATTACCCCTGCTTGATTTATTTTTTATTTGATTTTCAAAAAAGTAACCATAAAGCCAAGATGGTAATGATTACAGTACCACTCCATAGCACCTATCTCATGTCACTGTGATGTTGCAGCTGGGCTAACATTGTCTTGTTTCCGATGCTAAGGCTACTGGTTAATGTAGTTTTATTTGAAAGTTTCTGAAAATATGCCCGGAAAGTGCCCAGGTAGTTGTATCGGTTTGGTGTTTGTCCTGATGTGGTAAACTGCTTATTTAGCAACAGTTTCTGTTCAAAGCACTGAAATAAGTGTGTGGTGGTTATTTGACTGAATAGACATTGTTTTTAGATTACGTGTGCCTGGCAGCCTCCACTGCTGGGAGGGGATTTGGAGGCAGGGTTGGGGGTGGGCAGGGAAGGTTACTGAAACCTGATTTTTTTTCACAGATTGTCTATCTCATGTACTACTGTCTGGACATAGTGACACTTTTAGCAAATATAACAAAAAGTTATTTTTCATAAAGGCTCCCTACTGCAGCTTTGCAGGGTCGAGGGAGGATTCATGACTACAAAGTGAAAAGGATGACACCCAGTGGACAGGATGGGAATTACTCCCACTCAGTGAGAGCCCAGTCAAAGTAGTAGACTGTCAGGCTCAATTAAGCCTAAACTGACATACATCATCATCAAATCTTCAGTGAAATATCTTATAGTCCAACAATCTAGTGATTGGTTTCCCCTTAGAAGTATACTGAAGGCAAGCATTTATTCTGATACTTCAGTAAGTTAGTCTCTGATATTTGAAGGTAAGCCTTTCCAGATGGTAGTGACTCTAAGGCCTGGAGCTGACTCTGGGAGGCACGAATTCTGCCCTGACCGCCTGGATTGGTACCAGATCAAGGCCTGGTCTGTCACACTCCACTGTTTTCTGGGGCACCACATTCAGAGCGCTTTCCCCCACTGACCGGATCAATGCCAAAGACGTAAGGACTCCCCGAGAAGACGCCAGACACGGCCGGATCGAGCTGAAGATGAGTGGAACCGTGAAGGGTCTCATTGGTGATGACAACAAGGAAAACAGGAACTATTAGAGCCCTTCTTTGATCTTTCCACAAGCTAAATGAGTGTCCCTCTACTTCAAAGGCAAATGCATGAACTGAGTTTAAACCAGTGTAAAGAAATGGGGAAAAAGTAAGGAACAACTGAGTTCAACTTGATCAGCCTATTTATTTATTTTCTGGTTTTATTTGAGAATGTCAAACTCTGCAAGACTGTTGACTTTCACTACTGATCAAGAAATGCAATCCAATCAAATGATCATGATGGCTTTACTTGATCATCCTCACAGTGATGCAACACAACGAAATCAAAAGGGCATTTGACGATTCCGTTTGATGTTCCTGTACATTATTTATATTCCATCTCCAGTGGATTCTTTGCAAGCTTAACTCTAGAGCATATTTCAGATGCTCAATATCAGACATGGTAACAAAGATCTATCTGTTTATTCTCGTCATTATTTGTGAATCCGGTTATTGGAATGATTACGCAACACCATGAAGCCTACTTGTTTGGTGTCAAACTAAGCACACTCATTTTCAGCAGGCACCTACCAGGTCATCAAATGTAACCATGATGTTGCACACTCACGTCCAAGGGCCGAAGGGGTAGAACATGGGTTTGACACTCCAGGAGGACCTCAAAGATGTTGAAGGACTTGGAGAAGCAGTCATTGGAAATGAGGCCCGTGTAGAGAGAGAAAAGACCCATGAGTACAACGCTATAGCGTCCGCCCACCAAGATGTCAATCAGCTGGGGAAACGCATTTTTTTATAAAATCAACTTTTCATGTATTGATTGATTGATTGTATGATTATTACCAAAATTATTTTGTGTATTGTTTTATTGAGAAGTTCAGACGTCAGATTGTTAGATCCTTTCTCTAACATACTCATATTCGTTCTTTTTCTCTCTCTCTATCTATCCCTCCCTCACGCTCTCTCTCTTTCTTGATCACTCTCTCTCTATTTCCATCTCTCTCTCTCTCTTTCTCTCTCATACATTCAGACGTTGTTACCTCATTCTCTAACTGGCAGAAACAATCCTCGTGGCAGATGAGCCAGACAGCCAGAAGGCTCATGACTAGGCCATGGCCACAGTCCCCAAACATGACGGCAAAGAGGAACGGGAACGTCACGATTGTGTAGGGAGCTGGGCAAACAGCAAATGATCCAAGATCACAGGTGAGATTAAAATTATAACAGTTAAACTGTAGTGATAAGAGTTTGCCATAACTTCTATGTTAAAGATTTACAATCTTATGCTGTGATATTGCACAGCTAGCCCAAGATGTATTGTAAACTTAAATCGTTTCTGTTGTTATTTATCAACTTTTCCACTATGCATATTGACAAGATACTTTACAGAGAGCTACACTGTGTGCTTGTACAAGGAAGAGTAGACTCTGTTAGCCTGACATGTCACCTGGATTGATTTCCTGGTAGTTGGCCACTCCATAGGCATCAATGATACTCTGGAATCCTGTTGTAAAGGCATTGGTCCTGTTAAAGGTTGGTGGTGTGTGGTTGGTTGGGATGCGGCTCAAGCTGCTGCCACTTTTCTCCTATAGACACAGACACAGACACAGACACAGACACAGACACAGACACAGACACACACACACACACACACACACACACACACACACAAGATTGGCTCAAATTCGTAATCAAATGTTCCCAGCGCTGTCATGAGTTGGAGAGAGACCAAGTAAATTGCCTCATTCAGAAGGGTTCATGCTTCGCCTTTGATCGAATTGCTTTCCAACACCAGGTTTCATCTCAGCTATATTGAATACTTCCCTACTCTCCCCCTGTGTCTGCCGAGTGAATTATGTTAAAAGGGACTCCAAATAAGCGACAAACAATTTGTCAGCGGCTCCATTACGTCGACTGCGGCAGACGGTGAAGTGTACACTCACGAATATAAACTGTGATTAAGAACCACTCATCCCGAGACCCCCTTCCATCAAATAAAACGTACGGCAGCACGCGCTAACACACACATTCTCTCTCTCTCTCTCTCTCTCTCTCTCTTTAACAGACACACATTCTCTCTCTCTCTCTCTCTCTCTTTAACAGACACACATTCTCTCTCTCTCACTCTCTCTCTCTCTCTTTTTCTCTCTCTCAATCTCTCACACACAGACACACACACTCTCTCTCTCTCTTTCTCACTCACTCTTTCTCTCTTACACACACTCTGTCTAACTCTCTCTCTTTCTCTCTCTCAAACCACACACAGACAAACACACACACTCTCTCTCTCTCTCTCTCTCTGGAGGCAGTTCTACTCACAGATCCCTTCATCAAGGCAGTGATCCCAGGTCAGACGCCGGGCATCAGATCTCGGCCACGATCAGCTTCTGGGTGATGTCTATGTTGCAGAGGTTCAGAGTGTAGTAGATGGCTTTCATCTTCCTCACTTTGGTGGCCCACTCTTGGATGTGGGTGGCTGCTGATGTTAAGACATTCAGGCGATACTGCTCTGTCTTCTTCAGGATCTTTGTGGAGGGCATAGGAGAAGCACAGAGGATAAAAGGAGGAATAGTTATCAATTATGGATACAATTCAACACTGTCTGTCATACAGTGAAACCTACAGCTTAGTTGCTAGCACCCCAAACCAAACTATTGCCTTTGAATCTTGTTACTAGAGGGCACAAAATGACCAACTTGTAAAGGACTCTCACGAGACTCTGTCTCTTGTTACCTTTTATCGCTTGACATACGTTTTTGTTTATCACATTATTTGTGTTTTATTTCTCTCTTAAGAATGTCTTAAGAATGCCGCTTCCGTAAATACATTTTCTGTTATGCCTTTGACACTTTGACACGCAAATGTTTATGATAAGCGCTCTGAAATACCTTGGTGTATAAAATGTGTTATACTGATCAACTTGCCTTGCCTCTCGTTTATCTGGGGATATACTCTAAGCTACTGCTGTCAGGCCCCTTGGCTCAGAGACTACAGGGACATACTCCCTTGTCTATCTGCCTCGCCATGCTTTCATTGTCTCTACATCCTTCCACGAACAACATCCATGCAAAAGAGAAGACCCTTCTCAAATTACCTACAATGGAGAGCTTAACAACAGATGAAAATAGTGTAATACTAATACAAAAAGGTTACGCATAGACACCTCAGGGTGTGGTTATGATGTACAGTAAATTAGGGAATATTAATGGGAATGCCATAGCATGTATACTAGTATTATCCATTACAGAACAGCTGTGTTGGTTATATGTATCTAGAGAAGGAAGGTGTGTTTGACTGATTCGACCATGACCTACCATTTTGAGGTCTGAGATGTGAGTGTTGACATTGACTCTCATGTTCTTCCTGGCGCCAGGTGTATTTGGGCAGGGGTACAGACTGGCATGGAAGCTTTGAGATAGTAGACAAAAAGTTAGGGGTCAGGGACAAGGCCCAATACAAACAGCCAAATCCATCAACATTGTAATATTGTGTGAGAGACAACATACATGTAAATTGTGAGACTGTATGAATACTGTTGACTTTTCACTCACCCTTCACAAATCTTACGGATTTTTGTGCGGACGTGATCTCCTTGTATAAATATTATGAACACGACTTTCTTTACTGGCTCCTCCTGTAAAAGCAGAATTTAAATTGATGTTGCCACTTTTTTCATTGTTGATTTTTTCCATGGTTCATTTTCAATCATTTAAGCAAACAGTTCTTGCAGGATATCCTTACTTAATACATTTCCCCTTTGATTTCCATTTGGTTGGTCTTCTTGATTTCTAACATTCAAGCAATTAATCACAATTGCATATCTGGTTTACCTGAAACTCCTCTGATCTCATGTTGAGCTCTCATGTTGAGCCTAAGCTGTGAATGTTTTCACAGAACCGCCTATGATCTCATGTTAACCTAGAGAGTCCGAGCTGTACATGTTTCTCACAGTGCTGTCGTCGTCCTCCTCCTGGGTCTGTATTTCAGCGTGACGCAGAACAAAGTTGCCGTGAAACAGTCGCCACAGGACCTTCTCAAAGGAGAGGAATCGCTCCTGCCTGATAACTCCTGCTACAAACCTGACAGGGAGCGACATTTAACTTGGTGTTAGTGCTGGCATGAGATCACTTTCACAACAGTGGCTTGGATGTTTGAAGGAAATACATGTATTTTTAAACGTAAACAATCGCTAAAATGATTTGTGGAGTGTTGCATACATGCACTGCCCTGATGGAGACTCTTAGATAGAAAAAAATTACTCATATCTTTTCGCGCAGTTAATTATATTATTCAAAATAAGTTAAGTAATCTCTTATTAGCATGTTGAATGTTTGTGATAAATAACAGAGTGCTTGTATTTAGTTTAAGTATACAAAATACAAAATAGTGATCTAATAATTGACTGTATGTAAAATGCACCACAATAATGTAAAACAGCGTAAAGTCATAACAAGTCCTTTTGCAATATTTTCATATAATACATTTAAATGATATATTCACATAATTCCTATTCTGTCATATATATAATTTATATATATTTGTACCCTAGTTTGAGTGGGCCTGTGGTGCTGGCGATGCTGCTTGTGCGGCTGACCATGCACGACGAGGTGGTGAGGGTAATGGAGTCCTCGGATGGCAGTTCTGAAACAGACAGCTGGCACTCGGCCTGCAGGGCGAAACAACAGCTCCACTATGCCCTCTTCCCTCTGCGCTTTCACATACTGATAAATGATCGTTTGCAAACCCGCCAAAAAATTATCGATGTGGCGTACGGTTTAATAAGTTTAGCCTACTATTACACAGGCAGTGTATTTAGGCATTATATACCACATATCTTATAACATATTACATCACATAAAACTAGGTTTACATTTCTTAACGTCGTTACACATTTTAGTCAATGTCCAATATAACTATGATCAGGGAAAAGGTATAATATATTTCACTTCGAGATTGGGTAAAAGTATTTCTATGTATCACTGATTTCCCATGATTAAACAAGAGAAAACTGAGAAGTCCTTGGTGTAAGTAATCAAAAGTAAGTCACTGTAAATTACTGTACAGGGACTGTGTTTTATAAATACTTGAGCTCCCTGGAGAAATGGAGGCTATGACCTGACCAATACTTCACTATCTATATATCAGTGAAACTACTGGAGCGCCAAGGAGGAAGCTGATGTATGATGACCGTGTCCCCAGCAGGAGCTGGGCCAAGTGTACCTGCTCAAAGAAGTCCTCAGCCATCTGCAGTAGGTAGTGCATCTCCCTCAGCTCAGTGAAGTCGTGCTTCAAAGTCTCTCGGTTGGAGTTGATCTCCCTAAGTTCCTGTTCCAGCTACTCGAAGGTAGCCTGAACATGCAGCACATATAGGCAACATGTACACACCAAGGCAACATGTGGCTATCATTTGTTGCTGTTCAAGCATGAGCATATTGAGAAACAGATATGTATGTAACATAGAAAAATAAGATGTCCAGTGGTTTTATTTGTATTCAACAGATATGGTACTAGGCTGACACCACTCCTTGTACTACTCTTTGTGAAGTCCACACACGTTCACATTTTATAACTGTGCAGGATGAAAGAGGTATCTGCGCGTCTCCTCGCTCAGAAAGTGTAACGCCTCATGTAAAAGAAAAAGTGTCTCCTCAGCAGCAAGTTGAACCTAAAACAGAATACTGAATTTGAAGCTGTAAAAACAAAAACAACTACACGAGGAGAGCATCTATCTTGTTCTTCAACAACATTTGCAAATCAGTATGTCTTTTAAACTTGCAAGTATGACACTACAGCAAATTAACATTCAAGCAAGATGATTTCTATGCAACACGTGTATGTTATAATTCTGTGAACTGAAAGGCGGCAAAGCAACCATCAGATCAGTATGATGTGGACAGTCTTACCTCAAGATCAAACACATCTCTGGGGCAGGGCACCCTTTCTGTGTCGAAGCCCTCAGCAATGGCAATTCCACTCTTCTGCATCTCTTTCTCCAAAAGCCCTGAAACAGGAAGCACAGGCCTTCACAAGCTGTCAGTACAACGCTCATTTCTAAGATGGCCACATAAACAAAATAACTTTAGTGGAATGGAAATACTAATGAATGAAACAAACAATAATAAATCAAATTGATAAAAAATAAATGAAATACTTCCTATGCAAAAAAATGCATTATCCTTCAAGTGCACGAATGATTATATTTCAACCATACTTTAGCTTTTTGCATTATTTGTATGTCTACAGTACAAATTGTATTATGCAGAAGATTTGAGAAACTTTTTCCCTCGGGTCCCAGCACTGTTTCTCATTCATAAATCTCACAAATACTCACTGAGTACTCTCTCCATGTCCTCACATTTTTTCACTTCATTCACAAACCTCCTCAGAAACGCAGATGTGCTTGGATTTAGCTGAAACAAGCAACAATAGAACACACTCTGTGTCATACCGTCTGGCAGTCAGATTGTGTGATCCGTTTCAACACTGGGAATGTTTGAAAACACAATGACTCTGCTGTAAGGCGTATGTCTGACGGCTTACTCACAGGAAGTGTGTGTACTTGTGCTTATCTGTGCACATGTGTGTGTGCTGTGTGTGTGTGTGTCTGTCTGTCTGTCTGTCTGTCTGTCTGTCTGTGTGTGAATCTGTATGTGTAAGTATGTGTGCAACAGGTGCAAGACCATGAGGGTGTTATCCAGAAAACTGAATCAATATGGCACTGTCACTGACCTAATGCACCATACCAGTTATGTAACGGCAAACTGTACTAGCGTTTTCTTCTGAACTGTACAATGATTCAGCTCAATACAAATGCCTTCTGATTACTGGCATGCAGCGTACATTTTAAAAATAAATTTGGCTGAGATAAATTGCACTGAACTCACAAAACTCAGCAAAGCATAATGTAAAAAAAATAAGTATTAAATAAAGTTACAAAAAATATGAACAGACTAAAAATGCTCCAACTGCTGAGAAAGAAAGAAAGAAAGAAAGAAAAGATAGATACGTAGATAGATAGATAGATAGATAGATAGATAGATAGATAGATCCTACCTTCAAGTGAAACCATCTGTTAGATTGTTGCTTGTTTTTTTTTTTTTTTTTCCTACTGTGAGGCGCATTGTGTTACCTCCTGGTATGAAATGCACCGTACAAATAAAGTTTGATTTGATTTGAATTAGACACATAGTAATGAGATATACACTACTTACATCTCTAAACTGCACAAGTCCAAGATTCACAAGCTCACCGAGGCAGTAGTGGGCTGATTCGGTTTGGAAGAAGAGTTGAACAAGACACATCTCCTCACTTTGGAAAAAAGAGCCCATTTCTCAACTTCAACTTCAAAAACCTTTTCCTCCTTCAGATTTGGACGCTTGTCAAAGCAAACTAACGATGCCAGCACCTCACAAAGCTGGTGAAGCTGTGCGACTGATGAGAATCCCTGGCTTTTGTCACAGTCTATTAAACGTTTTTCCGACAGGAAATCAATTGAGTGCTTTGGTGCCTCTGTGATCAATAAGGCCTTTGCTACCGGGGTGCTAGGATGGCTACAGCATTGGCCACTTCCTGCCAGCTCTTACATCAAAACGTGTGTAGATGTGGTGACCTTCCTCATTAGTGCTAACACATTAGCAACAACAAAAGAGCAAACTATTCAACATGAAACGATAGAAAATGTAGCCCACCGCATTATTCTACTGTGGAGATCTGTAAACAAACTCAGATAAACACAGACACAAAATGGGATAATTACCATATGCACTGACATACATTAGACAGCAACATGACAGTGAGGCTTTCAGTTCACTCCATCTTAACCAATCACTGTTATCAGTTCTGAGGAAGAAGAGATGGGTGACCTCATCTCTGTGAGTCCTTTCTATCAATTTACAGGCACATTTTTGTTAAATCACACTGATAGACGGTAACATAATGGAGAGTGCAGGGCTCCGGTGATACACTTAAGTGGAAAAACTGGACACTTGCCAGCACAAACTCCAGGCTATGCCATCCACTAACTGTTCTTATTGCATTTTCAGTAGATGTGGACTGGGCTCAGTGCTTTGAGATGCAGAGAACAGATCATCCCTGATACAACACGGTGCTCATCAAACACCTCTGACACACATAGCCTGAGCGTCTCAGACAAACAGAGCCTCCCTGTCACGGTGGGGCCTCATCCATACTGAATGTAGACTTAAGACTGGGGCAGGACCTCTGGGACTGCCTTATCTAGGTTAAGCGTGCTGGTGGTATAGACCGTATACTGTAACCCACATAAGAAGACTGAGTGATATGTGCATCTCAGTGCACCAAATGGAGGCTCCCTGTAATGGAATAGTGGAAGCTTCAGTGCATTCTGTGTGTCTATGCGCAATGTCACAGGACTGGTGAGGACACTTTCACACGTTCTCTTTCAGCCTTAATGTTCCTTTCTTTATTTGACGGCAGGGGATGGGGTGCTCTACTGTACTGTGCGCATAATGCTGCTCAGTCAACTGTATGACCTCAGGTTATCATTTACGTCTGAATTCACACAGAGGCACAAATGCAGTTTCCTGGCTCTCGCAGCCTGACCCATAAAAAACAAAGTGAAACAATTCACTCTTGTGAGGTTGCGGGGGCTACTCGACTGTAGGGCTTGCACACTGACATTTCAGACCACAGGCTTATATCACCCAAAAAAATGGTTGTAATTGCATGTATCCAGGCATAAACAGCAGTCTGAGGTATGATTTAATCAAGAAATAAAATAAAATTGAAGATCTCATCCTTTATCATGTGAACAAATCATTCCAACATACTTCAAATGTTTCCCCATTGACCCCTGTCGAGGTTTTCATATTCATTCCACGAATGATTATCTTTATGTTCCATTACCGTCACAAAAGTAAGGCTAAAAAGTACGGCAAGAGACAGTTCAGCTCCCTGCTGCTGTAGGTAAGCTAATCATTTGCATTGGCCAAGTAAAGCAGGGATTAGCTGGACATACTGCTGAGACAGTGTCGAAATGGGGTGGGGGGGTGGGGTGGGGGGGCTGGAGAATCTCATGTCCCAGATGGCAAGGCAATTTGGAGGCCAGTCCCAGTCACTTGGGTGGCACGCAACAGAAAAGAATAGCATTGCTTACAGATAATTCCATAGAGTCTCAGCAACTGAGGGCCAGGCTAATCTCTAAATGCCTGGATTGCGAAGGGGGAAAAAACAAACAAAAATAAAACTGAAAAGCTGTTCAAGCTCAATCCAACCCAATGGAATAAACAGGGAATGTGTTCACGATCAATAAATGCATTATGTATAATAAACTGTTACATTGTGTAGTAGGCTATTAAACTGTTATTACTTTTGTAGGGGTCTGCAGCTGCTATACATTTGAAAAAGAAATATTACAACTTTACCACAATATGCAACTGAAAACATATGTACATTTCATCAATCAATCAAAACTTATCAGTAGGTTCTCAAATAGGCTAATAGGCTACTAAGCAGTTAATTAATTCACTGAGCAAAAATGTTACAAATACAAATTGTAACATAATATAAGGCTCAACCACCTGAAATATAATATAAATTAGGCCTATGGGGAAAAGCCCTCGATCGCTTGCGACAACCATATTGGCTCTTAAAAGTTGCCTAAAAAGAAAACTTGCTAAATTAATTAAACACGTAGATGACCTATACAAAAGCAAACGCAGATATTAGAGTATTTTAAAGGACAGCTTCCGAATAACATCAATCGCTTGTCTGAATTGTAGGGGAAGCAGCTTGATTGCATCCTGCTTGGAGGTGTCTGTCTGGTCTTCGGTCTTCCCAAAGGATATTGGGGGAGGTGGTCTTGCGTCACGTGACGACAAGCCATCCTTACCGACCCTTTGTTGTAAAGGCTACACAACAGACCCTCTGAGTTTAGAGCGTACATTGATGTTTTATGGTGCAGGAATCGGATGATATCAAAGTCTTAAGAGAGGGACGTGGATTTGGAGCCTCGTTCTCCTCAGCTTTCTGATGAGTTGAATGTGGTGTCGGATTTGGTGAAGGAAACGCACACAAAGACAGAGGGACCGCTGAGAGGCAGGCTACTCATTTACGTGCGCACACGTTCGGGACATTGAGAACGAGTGAGTGAACGAGTCGTAAATACGGCAAGAAAAATGTATGTGTAGTCTTATTCAGATGCAGAATTATTAAAGACTGGGAGTGATGCTGTCATTTATGCATACACCATCCCGGGAAATAATCCCCATCCACGCAACCATCTTTTAATCACTGGAGAGTAACACTCGGATCGGGGGTGTTTTGCCTCTGCGAAGCTGCATGCGTTCTTCCTAGGTCGCTTTTGTTTTCTTGTTTTCGCACGAAACATCCAACGAGGAACAAATTCATCGCAAACTAAGGACGGCCTGTCGACACCTTCGTGTTCATCATGTTGACAGGCTTTCGGATCGTACGGTGGATGGGACCATTGCCTCACCTAACGTTTGCCTGCTTACTGACCATCTCTTCTTTGCTTGGGGTTCACTCGTCGTACCCACAGAGTGGCGAATGTGTATCGGGCAAAGGGAAAGGCTGCGTTGGTAAGCGTTTAATCATTATTATTCTGCATGCTCATGTCAGAAACTGTATACGAAACATAATGCAACAGTCAACAGCCGTTTTGCTCTCTTATGGCCATGGTTCTAGACAAAAGACACATCGATGAGTTTATCACAATTCGCCTATGTAGGACTAAATGGTATATTGAAAAATAGGCAGGGATAATGATGCTTTTATTGGTTATTACGTGGAAATAACTGCTATAGGCTATATGTCAGGATAACCCCAATCGACCCTCCTTGATGATGTACGCTGTGCTCCTTGATGCTACGCTGGTGTCACTGGCGAACGAGATCAGGTGTAGCCTATGATAAAAGAATAGCAGTTCCGAACCCCACCCTTCAATGCTCTTGCGCGAAGCCCCTGCTAGAGCCTCAAACAAGCTGTTACACCGGTAACCTTATTATAGTGGCGCACATCTAAACAGCGTCACCAGCATTGCTCTTTCCCACCACGTTTGTTTTCGCCTGTCGTTAAAGGCATTATGAACAAGGTAGCGCTGTTATCTGATGAAGCTAATACGCATTCTGCTTCCTCTCCATCCCCGTTAATTGCTGTTTGCTACAGGCCTGAGGCAAAACGCTTGGTCGCACTCAATAGTCAGTGGCAGTTGTGTGAGCTGGGGGCAGGAGGCATTCACGCCAGTATTTCTCCTCTACCGATGTTTTCCTCCTAACTGGGAATGCCTTATTTATCATTCACTCATAAACAATACATAACAAATATCACAAAGGATCTCAGGACAAATCAAGCCACACTACATTGGTCCCACCAGGCTGAAAATCTGCCAAGCCATAGGCATCTGGTAGTAATGTCTCGGGCAAGAAATCAAACTGGATGTTGTGTTGTGATTTAAAACCCTTTCCCAGATTCAGTAGTTCGGCAGTGATGTGGCTTGGCACTACAGAGGATGTGGGTAAGGGAAATAGCAGCGCCTACCCGCTTCTCTGAACAACAGCAGAGAAAGAGCCACATGGAGCAGTTTAAATCACCAGAGGTCTCCTTGATGTTCCAGAACCCAAAGATGGGTACCATTCCAATCCCTAATAGTGAACAGTTGCAGAACTGTAGCCTATCGTCTTTGTAGGTGGAACCGTGCAGAATATAATATTCAACTCAGAGACAGAACAGACCGAGGGCCTGTTTTACTAATTAATAATCTGGCAGCCGTATTTCGTCTAAGCCGAGGCTTGTTTGTGTGTGTGCTGGTGGGCAGTCCTCCAAAAATGCATTGGCGTAATCAATCCTGGAAGGGACAATGGTCTGGATAATGTTGGTCTGCATCTGCCAGGTTTAATAAAAGCTGTTATCGGAATATTCATTTTAATCACTGGATAACAGAGCCTTCAAAATATTATTTAATGGAGCTCTTCAGTGCTGTGCTATGATTGATGCATTTCAAGATTGAAGATGGCCATTGCAATATTATCTGTCACATTTAGGAAGCAAGCACAGGTCACTTGATTTTGCCGGAACATTACTTGGGTTATTTGCCAGCAATAAACAGTGTCATCATTCACCACGCAGGCTAACATGTTTTTTTTTCTTCCACTTGTTTTAAGAAGGCTAATTTGTTTTCTGTAAGGGTGCGTGTATCTGTAAAATGTCTAGTTTCTCCCCGTTTTAATTGTGTTCATTGATTCAGACAAAGCATTGTCTGACAATTCAAAAGTGGTTTGACACTTCAGCTGACATTTAGGAATTATAGCCCTATCAGCATTCTGAACCCCCCAAGGAGATGCATTGTCAAATGTTAAGCTAATTTAGCTTCTGGACCCACTCTGGATTGACTTTGCACATTACAGCAGGACCGGTTGCTCACATATTCAAGTCTGGCAAAATTAGCTGATGTTCTTTATTGCGTATGAAATCAATGCACTAAAAAGGATCTTAAAAAACAAATAACTGTGTCATCTATCTTTAAAAAAATTCTGTCAGTGGATTTGAGTAACAGCAGAATGACATGGATGTCAATAATACGTTATATATATTTATTATACAATCCATTATATCACATCAATAACATAGTTTGGTATTTTATTAATTTATATTTATTGATAGAAAGTCATGTCTCTTTAAGCGTAAAAAGTTGGTCTGTCCATAAAATAAATTGTAACAGTTGTGTGTCAACTCCTTAATTACACACTGATGTATTAGTCAATCCCATATTACTGAGATGGCAAATTAGTGACTTTTAAAAACTATTTTCCCCTTTCATGTGACATAATAACTTCTTGTGAGGGCTTGTTCCTAAAGAGCCCCAACCAAATTGTTAAGTGTAGCAGAAAAAAAGTGGTGGTGGTCTATGTGTGTGTGTGTGTGTGTGTTTGTGCAAAGTGTTTCTTGAGGCTCCCGAGTTTCTATAGTGGCTTTTATTTGATCTCACCCTTCCCTCAGGACAGATCAATGGTTTTTATTCCCCTCCATTTTGTGACACTGAGGGAAGGCAATGACAATAGTGGCCATTGTGCGCGATTGGTTACAAGCGCAAGGCCCAGGGCCCTTCGAAAGAGAAGCTTAATCAGTGATGGCCACAGAGAGGCAAGAGCTTGCCTTTATAAATGGGCCTGGAGACAATGGCCGCCCCAGGATTCCTTCTGGCACTAGTTACTATGACTTTGCAGAGGCAGTGTCAGCTATTGTAGCTTGATGTGTTTGTGCTAAAAGGGACATGGGTGCAGAGACAAAAAATTACTCCATTTATTATTGAAACAAAGTAGCAGCCTGTTCTGTGAATTCTTGGTTCGTTACGTTTGCTGTCCTCTTTGCCACGCTGTTTTGTGTCACAAAAGCCAGTGTTGCGGCTCTAAACCAAACTGGGCGAAGAGCCTAGCTAAAGGTCAGTTTTTGATTGACAAAATGGTTTTCTCAGAAAACGGTTGGGAATATAGGGGACATTTTTAGGGAATTTTAACAGCAAATAAAAATGTAAAAGTGCTGTAATTTTCAACACCTGCACAACTACTCAAAGTCTGGGCATAATATACTCATATGATGGGGAAAAACTTTGTGGTCTTTGTGGCCAGTTTCTCCGGAAGTTCTTGAACTATTGTGGTCTTTTTGAGGTCAGCTATGTGGATTACATTAACAAGTGTTTGGTCTTGATTGATGGGCTTTGGCAAGTCTCCACTTCAGGCGGCCCAAATAGCTTCCAACAAAGTAATGGCTTCGCATGCATTAGTTAGCGGCTCAGTTTGAGACTATTCAAAGTCGTGAGTAGGAAGTGATGTGACCACTGTATTCAAGTGATTGTTGAGGCGAAGTTGACAAGCTGAGAGGGGACTGTTTTTTTTTTCAGAGCCAGAGATGACAGACAGACTTAGCCAGTGTATTTTTCAAGCCAGGAAAACTCAAGATGATTTTAAAATATACTTTGATGTGCAGTAGAGATTGAGGATAAATGAACAGACTAGTAGTTGTATGTCTTTGCAGGCAGTGCTTCACTAAAAGAAGCAGTACGTATCACAGACTGTAGTGAAAATAGGCAGAAAATCTGGCCGATATATTTATTCATACTCCAGAGACTGTACTGAGAAAAATCTCTGATTATGAGGCTTAACCTGGTGAAGTTTACATTTTCAGTTTAGTTTAGTCATTACATACATTATCCTCTTTGTTAATTCTCAAAAATGCTCTGAGAAATGTTTACATAGATTAAGACGTGCCCACTAGGGGTTGCACAGAGTGTTCGAGTAATCGCGCAACTACCCCAATTCTCGGATTCCCACATTAACATTTAGTACTCGTTAATCACGTGATGCTAGTGTAAGTACTTCAAAAATGGGTCCGTTTCTGAATACTGTTCATTGACTGTATTGACCACATTTACCCATAGGTCTGCTGCTTTGTTTGGAGTCGGGATGCAGCAGGTTTGGGAGGGAATTGAGACAAAGTCTACTCCCATATGGTTGAGAGCAGAGAAGAAGAGTTGATATAAAGTCTACTCCTATATGGTTGAGAGCAGAGAAGAAGAGTTGATATAAAGTCTACTCCCATATGGTTGAGAGCAGAGAAGAAGAGTTGATATAAAGTCTACTCCCATATGGTTGAGAGCAGAGAAGAAGAGTTGATATAAAGTCTACTCCTATATGGTTGAGAGCAGAGAAAAATAGTTGATATAAAGTCTACTCCCATATGGTTGAGAGCAGAGAAGAAGAGTTGATATAAAGTCTACTCCCATATGGTTGAGAGCAGAGAAGAAGAGTTGATATAAAGTCTACTCCCATATGGTTGAGAGCAGAGAAGAAGAGTTGATGAGTGTAAGAGAGAGAGAAGGAGCTGGAGAAGTAAAGCATTTCAGATCTGAACTCTCCTGTCTCAGTGAAATTATTGCCTACACCACATAATAACCTGTCCTGAGGATCTCAAGTTTTACACTAGACCTCCTGGTAAACAAGAGGAAGACTGTTCACAGCAGAAATCAAATGTCCTGGAAGTTCTTTGATTAAAACAGACTGATTTCTAAAACGATGCCCTAGTGCCCACTGGATATTTTATAGTACTCATTCTCCACATCTTGTGTTTTCATAGTGTCACGTGTCTGTGGTTTGTTTTCATCTGACCAGTGTGCACCAGGCTTGGAAATGCATTAACACTCCTCCAGTTCTAGGTCCTTTGTAAATCGGTCCGCCATGCTTGGTGCAGCCTGCATCATGGTGTGCCTAATGCTCTCTCTATAAGACTATACGGTTGTCTTCACACAGGCACATTCACAGCTCTGGTGGCCTTTGCATACCATGAACAAGCTTGTCGGCTAGGAATGCTTCCTTTTCACTGCAGGGCCCTGTGCTTAGACTATTGTTATTGGTCCATTGATGACTTCAAATTGAAGCATACTACAGCAATACATTGCATATGACTAAACAAACATATAGGTTATGTTTGCTCATCTCTATTGGCCAACATGAATAAACCAAACAGAAATGCATAACATGAGCAGTTTTAGAGTCTTCTCTGACAACAGGAGTGGTGGTGTGTGGCGCAGGCTCCGAAGAGCACTGGTGACACCCCTGTGAAGAACTGGTGGTGGTGTCTGAGAGACACAAAGGAATAGAGAGAGGAGTGGAGGGAAGTGACAGGGAAACACACACGGCTCAGTTACACACGCCTGCACACACACACACACACACACACACACACACACACACACACACACACACACACACACACACACACACACACACACACACACACACACACACACACACACACACACACACACACACACACACACAAGCCTTCCAGTTTCTAAGCTCGCCGCCCGCCTCGTCACACTGGCTGGTCGAGTTTTGTGCGGGCCTCGCGTCCTTCCTCTCAGCTTGTCGTCTGCTGTCTCCCTCCCTTTGGACGTGTTCTGAGCCCAGGCCTGTTTGGCTTTGAAGTGAGCGTCTCAACAACCAGTAATCAAGTGCTCATTAAGCTGAGTGATCTCCTGCAGATGTCTTTCAAAATGTGTGTCCCCCCTCCTTCCTGCACACACAACTGCCTTTGCCGCTATGCTCAGGCAGACAGTTTATGGCCATCATCACTTTGTTATTGTCTAACAGCTAGTTTAGTATTCATAGCACTGATATTAATGTGCCTCTGAAGTAGCCCTGTCCATCATAAAATGCCTTGTCATCAGTGGTGTTGGAGCTCTTTAGAGGATTAAAGTCAGACTTCTACTCCCTCGGCAGTTTAAGCCAAAATAAAGAAGAGGGTCTGACAACATCACCAATTTCTCATAATTACAGAGTGGACCCTGGAAGAATGCCTTTTTTTCTTGTTGAGGAATTATATTGTGTCAGTGCCTTTAATGAGATTGTGTATTGGGTTTAGAGTAACCTGAAGATGAATGGTTTTTAAACTAGCACAATATAAAAAGACTCAAATCCCAAATGGACAGGGACATGCTAAACCTTTTTGTTCATCCATATTGTAGAGATTAGGGTTAAGTCTCTGGTAGACCTAAACACTGTAATAGACTGTGTCGGATGTTTGAGAATGTCTTCCTGAAGAGGAACTTAATGACTTGCTGATTGCCCAGGCGAATACAACAGCACAGTGGTGTGTGTGCGAGTGCTAATGAGAGTTGAACTCCGGATTAACAGGGAAAGCCCTGGTCTTTGTTTTGCGACAGACCTCTTGTTCTCATCCCTGCTTGTTCAGCTCCCATGCCGTGCCATGATACCACAGCCCCTCTGGATTCCAGGCCTAACTAATCAATTTACGAGGAAGTGAGTGCAGTACAATGATTAGACATCATTAAGAACATCCTGAAAAGGCCATTTTAGAGAAGAGGATATTTCATTCCGATAAAAATAATATTGCACTCTCCTTTTCAGTTTCTGTTTCACAGTCTGTTTATTCTCCTTCTCTCAACCTTACTGTTTGTTTGTGTCTGGCTCTCGGGTGATGGACAGGGACTTTGGTCTCTTTGCCCTGAGAGGAGTTGTGGCGGGGAGATAACACTGTTGACTGTTGAAAGTGCCTCGGTGAGAAACGCTCCCTGCGGCCTAGCCCACACGGCGAGAAATCGAGTCCTGAGGCCGGCTTTGCCGTTAACCTCTCTTTAGCAGTCAATCGCCCTCCCTGAGGTGAGGACTAAGCCAGAGTTGTCGGAGCTCAACAGTGATTTTCCTCTCACAGCATGGAACCACCCAGCTGGAGTCAAAGAACTCAGAAAAAAAGGAAAATAAAAGCCCTGTGTTAGACAGCTTGTCTGCCTCCACACACAAACAGTGTGGCGTTGCTTCAGGTTAGAATTGTACTACTGCGGACAATTCCTTGTTCGTCGCCATTTAGCTTCGATTAGCAGGCAGAGATCCGAGCCTTTGTCAGTTGAAAAACTGTCCAAAATGCCTGTCAATATTACCAGGGTCTTTCTTCTGAGTGCCCTCACTGTGAAAATGCAAAGCAAACAAGTATTTTGATTGACAGCTGTAATAACCAAAGGCTTGAGGGGCTAACATGGCCAGTGTCATGCTATTGGCTGTCTGCTGGGGACCTCTGGGTCATTGACCCACTGTGGTGATGAGTATTGATGTTTTGCAGAGTGGAGTCAGATGATCGGGCGCCTTCGGCTCTTTGCTTTACCAGCCCCCCATGTCTCTTTCTTTCTCTCTTTTTCGGTCAGAAAGATGTCCTCTTTTTTATTTATTTCTCTCCTTTTCATCCATCTCTTCATCCCTCCCTCGGTTTCTCTCACCATTCATCAGTATTCCCCCTATCCTCTCCTTCTTCTCTAATTTTCACCCTGTCCCTGTAGTCCTGTCTGATTCTCTTTTTATTTGTCCCCTTTTCCTTCCTCCCTCCTTCCATGCCTTTCTCTCCTGCCATCTCTCCCTCTGTCTCTCTCTCCATCTTCCTATCTCTCTCCATTTCCCTCTATCTCTCTCCCCACCTCCCTGCCTCCCTCTCCCTCTCCCCTCCTCCATGGTGACATTGATTTTACTCTCTGCTCTGATAATCCCGGCGTCAGCGTGAGACCAGATCCGTTTCTGCTCCCCTCTCCTCCCCTCTCCTCTCCTCTCCTCTCCTCTGCTCCGGCCCGGCCCAGCCAAGACCAGCTCCCCTGGAGCATTTGGCCGCCCGCTGGCGTCCATTTTGGAGCTCATCTCACTTCATGGAAGTGGGTCAGAGGGGATGATTGCAAAGAGGGACATTTTCAACTCTGGCTCCTAAAAACTCTCTGGCCCCTGTCCACCACGGTACTGGGATTCATCTACATAATGTATTCATCAGTAATGCCCGTCTCGCAGCGTCTCCCTGACAGTTGTATAAAGATTGCTGTCAGTTTGTTGTTTCTCTGTTTAATCCAGCATTTCTCTCTCTCACACACATATGCACCAGGCCAAATTCTCTTGGACATTTTGTACACACATGGAAGTGATTGTGATACAACTGACATTGACATAAACCCTCTCTTAATCTTTGGGTTTCACTCACTGATATTTGAAATGCAACTTTGATGTTAGAATCTCAATATGCTTCAACAACGTGGCCTGGTCAGAAAGTAACTGTAAACAGTTAAAACCACAATGCCACAACCCCCCCCCCTCAGGCCCTTAAAGAGTGGTCTGTTTTTTTAAACTTCACTGATAACATCCACTCTGTCCAAACAACCTGGCTGTCCAGTTTGGTCTCGTCTCATCTCAGTTTCCCCATCTCCCAAATGTACAAGGCGGCCGCGCGCCAAAGTGCCGTTGCCGTAACTTAAGTGGCCCGTACTGATTAACAGTCCATCCTGTCACTTCTCATTTCCTCCGCCACCCTCACACAACTGCTTAAGATTCAACAGGCAACGATAGGGCTTTCTCATGTCGGAGGTGACAGATTCCGCAGGGAAGTATTTTGAGCATTTTTTGCAGTCTTGTAAGCACTGATGACAGTTTATGTTGCTCGGGGGATGCCTTTGCATTCTGCATCGAGTAGAAGTGTGGGGCTCACGCTCACAGTTTTCATATTCAGGCGGGTTTCTCAGACGGTGACTAAGCACTGACCTTGACTGTAGAATCCCACTTGTTTCGGGTTGGGTTATCTATGCCACAGAGGCGACGTGGAAACGTATCTAATGTAATATTGCATTGCGTAGAACAGTAACCGTTACATCAAAACCTATTGTTTAGTCCTGGGTGTTCCACTATGATCTTTCTTGGGTGTCGGCATTCATATTTGTTTTCATCCGTCTGAAACCAACAAAGGCGCTACAGTATACGGTGCTTTTTTGGCGACATGTGAAAAGAAGCGTCGACACCCTGGGTAAGTGAAACAGAGCTGGAAGGGAGAGCATAAAACTGGTGCCCATGCAAGCGAATCCAGTCTGCCCGTCTAATCCGCGCTGTACCATCACAAGCTCCATCAATATTTCATCACTTCTCGGTGTACTTATTCTTTCTTTTTTCTACTCCCCTGTCCTGCGGCAGTTTTTATAACCGCCACTTCCCTCTGGGTGTTGTGGTCATGTTTGTTGAAACCCTCATTGTTGTTCTTTGCGCGCTCGACTTGACAACAACACTTCATTGTGTTGTTCCGGGCAGGGGCATAGAAAATGGCTTTCATAATACATATTAAGTAAAGCTGTAGACTCCCAATAAAGATTTTTTTACAGCTTTCCAAGTGCTTTCTTTATTGATGGTGCTTTAAGTTAATTACTTCAATGAATGATTAACAACAGTGTCCTTGACTGGTCCCTCACATGGCCTACGTATTGACACGTATGACACTTTGACCTCAGGTATCAAGTATTGACTCGCACCAACCATAAGGTCTCTATACTGTTATTGACTAATTGAGTTACTTCATGGACTCAGTGATTTATACTGATGGTCTTTTTTGATTCAAACCAAGCTAGTTTTTCTGCTGTCATTATGGGTTAAGCATTGCTTTGGGGGATTCTTGAGGATGGGTCCGTTAACCCAAGGCCACGAGGCAAGTGACTCGCCACACCACGCCTCCCCTCCTCCACCTCCCCCAGGTCCTGCGCTAAATGGTGGAATGCCGCTGACTTAATGCGCCCCGATGGAAGGTCGGCGGCCTGGGGACGTGATGAAGCGTGGAGCGTGGTGGGCGGCAGACGTGTGCCAGCTGCTCGGCTCCGCACATGCTGCGCCCAGCTGCTGGGTCACACTTCCTGTTCGAGTTGACAGGAAAATCGGGGTGGTGGGCGTAGCGGTGTGTGTGTGTGGGTGGGGGGGTATTGGCTATTTGATATGCAGAGAGCCCCTTGAAAACAAGTGCTGGTTTCTTAGTGGCCCCTCAGACAGCTTACAGACCCTTAAGGGCCTAAGAATGTAGCTGCTTATAGGGCAAGGACTAGAGGGTGTGTCTGTGTGTTATATTAGCCTTTGGTCGTTATCACATCTCCATGGTTATGATGGCTATGATTAATACTAAGCTTGCACAAGAGTATTTCTGGGAGATGTTGGAGCTTTATGTTGTCTGCTGACTGATTGTCTTTCTTTCTGTTGGTGTCTGGTTTGCTGTTCAACAATTCCAGTAAATGCATTGGTTGATTCTGTGACAATTCGATCTCACCGACCACATGCCAGCCCAAACAAGGAAGACAATCGACTTTTGTCCGCTCTCTGCTAATCAAATGCACTGTGTCTGGCAAACAGGGACTTCCTCTCTTCTTTGTGATGATGCACGTGTAGCAAATAATGAAGGCAGATTGGGAATTTAATATAGATTAGGGAAATGAGTCAAATCCAGCTGGCTCGAAGCACAACAATTTATAGATGTATATTTAAATATGATGTTTTTTCTTTCATACGAGAAAAACCACACCGTTGTGGTATGAGTATGCTGATGTTGATCTTGGCTCACATTCGGTTTGCAAACTGAGTAAAACACAGAGGGTCAGGAGAAACAGTACAGGCCAAGTCTCCTCTTTGTGGAGACTACTAGCTGTCTCTTTGAGTCAGAACCTCAAATACCGCCACATTTATGCACTGTGACAACAGCTGGCCTGAAGGCTAAGTTGGAGTTTTTTCTTTTTTCTTCTCTGCCACGCATCTATAAAATTAGCGTCTTCGTGGAAATGGCCCCCTCGTTTGCTGCAGCCCCATGTAGACCTGCCATTAGGAGCGTTTTTTACTGCTGTGTAAATACACCGGCCCTTTGAAATGCTGAAAGACCTGAGACTCGTACTGTGAGGCTTACAACAGTGGATTCTGTCGTTTTTTCAAGCGTAGCCGCGTACCTGTTAAGAATTTCCGTGCTGTTGAGCCTGGTTCACCCTTTCCTCGCCTTGTCAGGATTAAGCTCGAGCGGTTTTCTATTAGCCTTTGTACTGGTGTCATACAGGCCCTTGAAAAGGATGAGGGAGAAAAAGTAAAATCCGTTTGATTCACTGATTCACTGATTCACTGCTGGCTTGGGGGATTGGAGTTGAAGTACACTCCATTGCTATTCTGTGGTCTAAAGGTCAGGTCCATAAAACCCCAGGATCAGTTGAAAAGCATCAGAACCTCTCGCTAATATCTATACCTCAGATACGATGTGAATCCTTTGTGTGTAAGATGGAAGAAAAACAATACATATTCAGCACTGAACCACATATCAACAGCAGAGGCACTTTGCAATGCAGATGATCCTTAAATCAATGGTAGATGAATTAATATTTATGCGACAAGCGTAGAGGGGAGTGCATTTGAATACTAGCACCCATAATAAGAGGTAGTCTTGCCATGGGGATTTAAGAGGCAGTTTGCAAAATGAAAAATGTATTTTCCAATGAGTCCTGAGAACACAAAGGCAACATGAGATAGAGATTACACTTTATAATTATAATAACTGTCATTAGCAGTAGTAAAGTACTCTTTCTTTTAGTTTTTTAGTTTTAAATATAGGCTGAATGTAATTCGATCATTAAAATAATAATATTAAGAGAAGGTGCAATGGAGTCATTAATCATGTTTGGTGTAACATTATGAGATTCTACAGGGTTCCTCTTTGTTTTCACGTAGAACCTGAAAGAGCATGGAGTTTTCCTCTGAAAAGGTGATTCATTATTGTGCGAACGTGCTTTTCCGTGTTGTCCAAGCATACCAAGGGTGTTTCAAAACAGCCGCTGAGCTCACTTGGCGACACCTTAGTGCCGGGTTGCATAAATCTGCCCTCATACATAAATCATGCAAACTAAAAATGTTTAAATTACAGACTTCAGTGCCTCTGCGATGCTTTTAACATTCTTGCTGCCACACTCTCTCAGCCATTTCTCACAAACGAAACAATACCTGTGTTTCAGATTTTCTTTATTTCGATTAATTGCTTCAATTTTGTGACAGCTCTCTCAAGGTTTATCAATTTTCCAACCCTTTCTTTATTGTAATGCGTTGACTGACCTCTGTTGGTTTTTTCCCGGAGTGGTTTGTGTCACGCCCAGCCAAAGGGAAGAGGACAATAGTGTCATGTCCTCGTGTGCACACAACCCCACTGACTCAAAGGCTGCAGGGCATACAAGAACTCGTGTTTGTTTCTTTCAGGACGCTGTGTTAATCTCTCAGGTTTAATCAAGCGTCATTTAACTGTAGCCCTGTATTTTGCCAGGAAATGAACATCGTACAGTGACCGTAAAGTGTGTGTGTGTAGTTGTGTCTGTATGTGCGTGTGTGTGTGTGTGTGTGTGTGTGTGTGTATCTCCGCGTGTCATTATGTAGTTATGTCTGTTTGTGTGTGTGTATCTGTCTATGTGTGTGTGTGTTTGTGTGTATGGATGTATAGTTGTGTCTGCACGTTTCCACTCTTACTGACAGTGCCGCGTCTCTACTTCTCCCTGCAGATCTGTCGGAGAAGAAGAGCGACTTGCGAGTTTGTGACGCAGCTACATGTCGCTTCGGGGGCACCTGTCGTGATGATGGCTCAGACCTGAATTGTGTTTGTCAGTTTCAGGTAAGGGATCACATCTCAATCTCGCACCAACTCTGTCTTCTTCAACGCATTATCTCAACATATGGTGGCATATCAACAGCATAAGATGATATAGTGAGAGAGCAATGCCAAGACAGGCCCCCCGCCTATTTTCACTTGCCTGGATTTATCTCTTTTGGACGTGTCTGAATCCCTTGCCGTTTCAGGGTGTGTTGTAGTTAAGTTAGTTTTTCTTTTCCTATTCCTTTTCACTACCTCAGTGCCATAGTAACTACATCCCTGTTTGTGGCTCGAACGGAGACACCTACCAGAACGAGTGTTTCCTGAGGCAGGCCGCCTGCAAGCAACAGAAGTCCGTAACGGTTGCCTCGGAGGGGCCTTGCTATCCCGGTGAGTCTGGATAACAAGAACACCCAAGAACGTTCTAAATGCAAACACGCCACGCACTGCACAGTCTGTTAAAACCACTAGCCGAAGGGCCTTGATGAGGTCGAGTGGCATGAACCTGTTTAACCTGTCTCTCTCTCTCTCTCTCCCCGCCGTTTCTTGTTTGTGTACAGATAGCAGTTCGGGATCAGGAGATGGAGGTACGGATACAAATTCCTTTCTTTTTGTATTTTTCTGCAGTTGTAGAAGGGCAGCTGCTAGTCGGCCAACCGCAACAACAACAGACCCGGGCCTCACACACGCATGCATTTTTCATAAGAGTCAAACAGAGGGGGGGGGGGGGGGGGGAGAAGCAGGGCTTTGAGCATTTAAGTATGAAAAATATGAAAATATTCTTCAAAGGTGCTTTTCCAGTCCTAATGGGCCGTATACATACTGCATTAAGACATCACACTGCTCAGTCCCGCTGCCGCAGGCTCCCTCGGAGTAAAAAGCTGGGCGCCAAAAGAAATTGTGATGGGAGCCACATGGTAATTAATTTGGGTTCTCTTTAGCGAGTTCGAGAAAAATACTCCTGCGGCTGGTGTTTTTTACAGCTCTCCGAAATGTTCTTAGCACTGATTATGAGACCAGTTATGGGGCACCACTCATAAGAGGAAAGGGCTAGAGTGGAGGAGGATGGTGGGGGGTAGATTGTCAGAATATCCTTATCCGAAGCGTATTTTTAGATCCAGCTGCGCTGTGAGTAGCCTGAGCTTTGGCCACGACACTGACCGAGCAGCGTTTAATTTGAAACTCCACCTCCTGAGGTTTTTTCCTCTTTTTTTTGGGAGATGAAGAGCGGCTTTTGAGGCTTGCTTTCCAGAGCTGTCATTTTGCTAAATTACAGGGCCGTGCAGCGGGGCCCCCAAATCTGCTGTGGTCTTTGTCCTTAGAAGGCACATAAAATCAACACACTGCACACATGCACACACACACACTCTTGCACACACACACACACACACACACACACACACATACACACACAAACACAAACTCAACACAGACAAACACAACACCCTACACACACACTCATGCACAAAGACACACACACACACACACACACACACACACACACACACACACACACACAAACACACACACACACACACACACACAAAATGCTTTCACCCTTTCTGTCGCTTTCTTTGAAAAGTGTTTTGTCAGAATTTGCAGAATGCAGCTAATACATACAGAGCAATACAGAACAAACCAAACACATCTAGTGGCCTTGTAATTAAAAGCAAAATACTGCCAGGAACAAAAAAAACAAACAAAAACACTGCAGCCCTACGGCAGTGGACATGGCTGTTAAGATGTTGTAATCTCAGAGGGGTTGAGACCCGCTACCGTCGGATGTCGTGTTTTCAAATCGAATGAGTGTATGTCCCATTTCTTAGGTGTTATCCCAAGCGTTGTTTCTGTGAGCAATTATTACGCTCAGTCGGGAACTACCGGGAGAGCACTCGCAGACTTATGATAATTATTACTCTTAAAAGAGCGAGGGGGTGTGCTGAAGTACGTTTGAATTAAAATGGTAATTCCTCCGCTGTAAAACCTTCAACCTATTTTGTCCGCCATTAAATTACATTGCCTCTTCGGCGTCGTGCAACAGATTGCAATTCCCCCAAGTCCCGGAGGGACTCACTTGGTCATTCATTAAGTCTTCCAGCACTGAAAATGTATGTCGGATTTATCAAAGCATTTAGAGCAGATTTAAGGAAGGCAAAAAAAAAAACATGTACTTTTTAATTGTATCATTCCTGACCTACAGAGTACGAGGGATCTGGAAGCGACTCAGGAAAGAAGGCCACCAAGTGTGGCAACTGCAAGTATGGAGCCGAATGTGACGATGACGCAGAGGGTGTTTGGTGAGCTTTCATTTCTACGAGGCCAGTGTGGTCTCTCCTCATGGTCTACACCCAGTACCCCCATATTGCATTCACACACTATGTTTGATACATGCACTACATCTGATGCTCTGTGCTAAATATTCCATTACAGTGACATAGCAGAACTATAGCTGGGGAGGTACTGTTTAAGGAGGACATGAACGGTAGCACAGCCTTTTAAGAGGATAGTTGGGAGCTTTAAAGGGGAAATTGGTTTAGCACAGAGGCTCAGACAGTCAATGAGGTAATAATGAAAAAAAAACTAACGTAACTGAAGAAACACCCGCACCTTCTGCACTTTGTTGGTTAAAGTGAGTGGAACAGGGCTGTCTCTACTCTGGTTTGCTTGATTCAGTGAGTACTTTAAAAACCTACTGTATATTAGCTGAATTATTTATTTCTATTATATATTATTTATCTCAGAGGGTCAAACGTTTACATGTACTTTGTTCATATTTAGTGGCACTGCCTTCAAATTGTGTAACTTGACGCTTGAGTTGAGTCTTCCACAAGCTTCACACCACACTCTGCAGGAATTTTGGCCCGTTCCTCCTGGCAGTACTCGTGGAGCGGGGTTGTGGGTCTCCTTGCATGAACCTACTTTTTCATTTCAGTGATCCAAAAGTTTGACTGTTTTCCATAAGCCATTTTGTTACCATGTTTATGATAATTTCCCCATGATGACAAGCAAAAAGACACTGGATTTGAAGGGAGCCCCTAAAATACAGCCATGGACACGCCCCCAGTTGACTCCCAATAATGACAGTTAGCCAATCTGAAGCCTTTAAAGTCATGACATTCATTTCCAGAAGCTTCCAGACAGAGAAGAGACAGCGAACTTGGTTTATGTAGACTTTTGACCCACTGAAATTCTGATATTGTGAATTAAAAGCAAAATAAATCTATGATCAAATGTGGGAAAATGACGTTTGTTCTGGACAAAGTAGAGACTCACTTGCCAAAAGACATTAATGGTGACATGAATTCTCGGAGGTTTAAAGTTTTAATGTCTTAAACTCCTACTGCCCTTCCTGGGCAAATCCTTGCAAAATCAAACTATTTATTTATGGCTTCAGCATCAATACACATAGAAACCCCTGACTATCACACACACATACACACACACACACACACACACACACACACACACACACACACAGTCACACACACACACACACACACACACACACACACACACACAGTCACACACACACACACACACACACACACACACACAGTCACACACACACAGTAACTAAGCAAACTCAAACACTCTTTCCCCCTTGGTTTCCAGGTGCATGTGCAACATCGACTGCAGCGGCCACAATGAGAACCCGGTGTGTGGGACGGACGGGAACTCCTACAACAACCCGTGCCATGTGCGTGAGGCCTCATGCATGAAGCAGGAACAGATTGATGTCAAGCACCTCGGGAGGTGTCCAGGTAATACCCCACCCCACCCCCTGTACACTCACATGCACGCACGCACACACGCACACACACTCTTCAACATTAAACCAGATCCCACAAGGCTTTACCAGGGCCAGGGTGTTTGGCACTGATCTCCTGAGATTCACAGGTTTGCAGTGCTCACCGGATTTTCTCTTAGATTAAGCGCTAATGCTAATACCTTAAGAGGCCTTTTCTGTCATGATTAAACACTCTCACAACACATTGTGGAGTCAGACTCTCAAGTTTGGGGGCTTTTGTAGGTCAAGCCGTGCTTTGTAGTTTTAAGTAAATGCCCTGACAAGATAATGTTGCCAAACAATTGAGAATAGTATCTAACGCAATGTTCGCTTCTCTGAAAACAGATAAAGGGAAGAAGGATGTTCCACCTGATGTGTTTGGTAAGTAAGGTTCATTTTTTTTTTTGCAGTTTTAAAATGTTTTCGCTCGTTTTGTCCACAGAACACATCAGCAGTCCTCCTAATGAATACATGGCTTGTCAAGGCCAACTAGCCTCCAGGTTCCTGGAAATGACAGCTGGTGGTTAAGGTCATGCTTGCTAGCTTGTGAGAAATGTGATAGAATGGCAGGGAACAACTCTTCTCAACTTTCTATATAAATCTTAATACATTATTTATTTTTATTATTTTATTTATCTTACCACGTCTGCCATGGCATTCGGTTAATGGCACACCTGCCTGTCCTTCCCTCCAGCACCCCACCCCCGTTTCATCCTCCTAGCCATTAATAGGTACATTGGGGGTTTCACATGGAATTGTGCACAATTCCCGCATGAGGCCTTTAAAAGAGACCTTGAATAACCTGCTTCCTCTGTTAGCATAAACCTGATTCTGCAGATTCTACATCTGGACGTTCTGAAATCTGAACAGATTTTTTTTATATATATATTCACAAGCTGCACTGTTACCATACAGACCCAGGTTCAGTCTGCTGCTGATTGATGGCAATGACGTGCTCTTTCACACGAGTAACTACTATAAATATTTCATTCACAGCGGTTGTTAAGGACAAACCTGACTTGGGTAGCGGAAGAACCAATGGCTGGATTCCAGTGCCGTGTACAGAGGAGTATGCCAACTTCTGTGTTCACGGGCAGTGTGAGATGAAATTCGGTGCCGTCTCATGCAGGTAAGAGCTCCGGCTGAAGGATGGTTGTTAGGTGGATTGGGTTGGGTTGCTGTTACTGGTTAGTTAGAAAGAAATAATACTGGACCGCTTAGAGGTTTATTGTAAAATTTCCCCAAAACCATCGCTGAAAACTATTAAATTGGTAAATTTCTTTCAAAGAAGGGGTGAATTAAAAAAAAATATTACTCCTTAAGTGCACTTAATGTGTTAAAGTGTTAATGATTTTGAAAGCCTTATAAAATGGAAACAGAATGCCATTTTTGTTGACAGACTGGAACCATACACCTTAAAGCATCTTTAAAATCGCTACTCTTTGATTGATTGCTTTAGCCTTTTGACGACTGAGCTTGTCTGGACTCCCACAGGTGTGAATCTGGCTACACTGGTCCTCAGTGTGACCTCCAGGACTTCAACATCCTGTACGTTGTGCCCAGTGGCCAGAAGCTGCACTACGTGCTTATCGCGGCCATCATCGGCGCCGTGCAGATCGCCATTATCGTGGCTGTGGTCATGTGCATCACCAGGTGAGGGCTTTTCTCTGAATTTCTGTAGGGTGAGGTTTAGCGTTTCCAAGGGTTTTAAATCTCAAATCTACATAAAATCCTATTATAGTCATACTTATAGTATAGTAACTGTTAGCAAAAGCAGTCTTCACTTCCAGAAGAACTCTTTGTTCCCATCAAACCTCATGTGGCCTTCAAATGTATATAAAACCACCGGTGCTGTACCGCGCCCGTGAGGAAGCCTTTCATTAACAGTGTGAGATTGTCTGGCTGACCCTGGAAAATTGAGGTCTTTGAGGCTCAATATGAAGTTCAAAGGAAACAATAGGGATCGTTTGGAAAAAGGTCTGCTAAATAGGTCTTGGAAGAAATGACGTCCACAGTGCTCAAAAGGATGAATCAGTAAACCTTTTTAATTAAAAAAGCACCCATTCTTTTCTATGACTGCCCCAGTGAAAAGCAATGAATAGTAGGACTTAGAATGACTAGAGCCATTAGAGTAATTCCTTTTTCTGTTGTTGCCTTAACAGGAAATGCCCCAAAAATAACCGGGGACGTCGGCAAAAGCAAAACCTTGGACACTTTTCTTCAGATACTTCTTCCAGGATGATGTAGCTGTCTTTTTTATTTTCATTTTTATACTTTTTTCGTACCAAGTGGATTACATTTTTAACGTATCAATTTTTTTTTCCTGCCTTTTAAACTTGGGAGGACGACAACATGTTTTCTTTGTTTGTTTATTTTTTTTATTATTATTTTGAAAGAGGCCTTATTTTTTTCTTTACTGGACATTAAAAGGTACTTCCTGTTGTCTATGTGACACATGTTCAACAGGAGCAAGCTATTGTGGGTTTAAATATTATTTTGGTACTTTTACATTTTTTTTTATTGTAGCTCTCGGCACACATACCTTTACCACCACCGAAATGGATTTTCTCGCTGTCTCTTGGAATGTGCTACTCATTGGGACCACTCAGAAATGAATTGAACTTCATGAATTGTCTTCAACTTTTTCTTTTTCCGTGTCTATCTTTTGCTTTCCTGTTTTTTTCTTCCTTTGCAAATTGAATGCAGCTGAACACCAAATGCAGTTGGACATGAATGAAATGTGAGCCGATGATGTTTTAAAAAGAAAAAAAAAAAAGTTTACAAAAAATTCTCTCTCTTTTGAAAAAGGAATTCCAGAAATGGAACACAATGTGTTTTTTGACATAGCTAATCATGTTGGATTGTTTGTAGTTTTTTTTATTTTCTAATGTTATTGGTGTTACTGTTGTTGATGTTGAAATGATCATTATTATTGACATTAATTTAATTCTAGACACTGCATATCGCATGACCTGTGGAACTGTGTCCAGTGCTGTAGACTTGATAGCATTAAATTCTCCGTCCTATGAGTAGTTTTGCTGCTTCCCTCTGACTATTAGTCACATACAATGTCAGTTGCATTTCTGTATCTAAACATGCTGCATTGAATGTGAAGCCCACTGTATGCTAAGGAGACGGACTATGTGAATGTTAGGATCTGGCGAGAGGGACCTTATCCCCCAGAGATGAGCTAGTCGTGGGTTGTGTGTGAATGTTTAAAAGAAGATTATACACGTTTAAAATGATACACCTCTTTTTATATAACTAATTTTTAACAGTAATAACAACACTCAAACCTAATGTCGATTACGCAGATGACACTTAATAGAGTGACGTTCACAAAGAGTGAAAAAGTTCAGTGGCGATTCGATTTGGTGTCCTTACAATACAAACTCTGACAAGACATGAGAACAAATATTCTAAGTTTGAATAGGGGGATTAGATAGATTTTAACAATGTCAATGGTGTTTCTTTTAATAAGCTACAAGGTACCATCAATAAATAATGACTCCCCCCCCCTACCTAGTACCCCTTTCAAGAATGACAAGAGAGGGGTCCACTAGGGGTAGACAAAGGCACATTTCAATTTCCCTTTACAGCATGACCTCTTTTGTCAGAATTGGTCTGTGTTTTACATTTGTCCTCATAAAAAAGTTGATTAAATGATTTTTTGAAATAACACATAAAACCATATAATGGACGACCCTTGCGCAATTTTGATCTAATTGAATGACTGAATGTATGTTCCCTGCAAATCCTTTACCATCAAGGCAAAACAGAATTAAAATGGTCTCCAATGTATCAAAACTTTTGTGTAAAATTGTTATTGTAGATAAAAACTGAAAGCTGGTGTATAAAGCCAGATTGAGTATCGAAGAGCTGGATGAATGTGAAACAAACACTATACCAAATACATAACCTTCCATTTTGGAAGGGTCCAGCAAGTATGTTCATACTGCTCAAAATCCTCAACTTTCTGTTTCTGATGGCCTAATTTCCCCCAGTAGTTGGTGTTTTTCAAGTACAGTATTTTAAAGGGTCAAGAGGGATTTCGGTTAGCTGAGACAGAAGCTTAGCCCAAACTGGTTTGTTGCTGCTCTCCCGTCTTAAACTCTGAGTTTGAGTTAAGTTTGGTCGAAGGGGTGAAATGAAACCCACTCATATCTGGCCGGCCTGTGAAAAAGTGAGTGGAGAAGCTATAAGGTTTCAAATGAAGAGTGTCTTTGCGTATGACGCCATGCTATGAATGTGCGTTTCAGTCCCACTGTTTGTGTGTGTGTGTGTGTGTGTGTGTGTGTATGTGTGGCTTACAAGTGCATGACAAGTCAGCGTGCACTAAGGGAGCCTGAACACGACTGTGACAAGACGGATGGGTAATTATAGTCAGGTCCCGGTGGTAATTATAGATAGCAGCTGGTGGCGTAATTTTAGGGATTGGACGGCCCCCACCTCACGGCCCCCCTCACAACCCAGCCCAACCCGCACCCCATCCTCACCCATCTTCCCCCTGAGGTGGTAGTGCCTTGCTAATACAGGGCGGTCTTGTCTCAGTTGCTAAGTGACAGGATCCTAACTATCCTAACCTTCTGCCGATCAGGAAGACGAGACAATGAGAATAAAAGTGGCCTCAGGCATGAGACACTGAGACTCCCACTCACACACACACACACACACACACACACACACACACACACACTGGGAGTGGGCTACGGGCTTTAACCATCTGTGGTTTAATAATGAGTGTACACAGGGGACCTGTTTAATGTGCATGAAGGTACATCATTAAACGGTGCTCGCAGGATTAAAGGTTACGTACGAAAAAAACTGGTGAGAGCAAAACAGGAAGAGGGTCCTCATACCTGATAAGACCTTATGGCTGAAAATGGCTGATCATCGCTATAAGGTTTCACAGTTTCAGTGAAAATGTATACATTCTCCTCTCACATACTAGATGTCATGGCTAGTTTCACCTTCCAACATAAATACAAATAATAAACAGCAACAAAATGATTATTAATACAAATGAAAAAATCACTCTTTTGATACAATTATCAATACATTACGTTGAAATTTGTGAAAATAACTGTCTTTTAATATGTGGCACAACAGATTTGGCATTTTGTGCATAGATGTTTTTGCCAACTGCTCACCAATGACTTCGTGGTGAGGTCAGTGGGGTAAGAGCCACCCCTGTGCCCAACAATCTTCCCCCAAACTGGCATGAGAATGGTGGAGGCATCATCGGATACACGGGGAAGTCCAGTCTCTGATTAAGCCATGTACCTTGCACTAAGCCCGCACACTTGTGTGGCAATACTGGGTGCTGCCTTCCAAGCATGCAGTCATAAGATCCATGTTTATGTTACCCATCTCATACTGTACTCCTGCCAGTTACACTCACATGACACAGCCAATCATTCATGGTCATTCGTTAGCAGTGGTACCCTCCTAGACCATACAAGGTATGGCCATGTATGGATGCCTTTACAGTTGTGTATCTTCACACAAAAGCAATGCAGTGGGGCAATGGAAAAGAGAATAAGTCCCAGTGTGCAAATGGATGGGGGCTTTCCATTATCATAGACCCCCCATACACATCTTCTAAAAATGTCAGGGTGTCACCTTACTGGGGATATTTATAACTGTGATGAATTCGTTCGGAGCGGGGCACTCCCTCACCCTGACTCTACCTTCTAAGCTCTCTCTCTTTCTCTTTCTCTCTCTCCCTCTCTCTTTGGACGTACCATGTGACGGTGTCTGCACTTTGATCCCCTGTTCTGCCCTACATGTGGGTGAGGTGGAGCTTCCATGTTCTTCTGCAGTAGACCTGGGTGAAGAGACACTTCAGCCGGAGAGCCTCTGTCCGTCCGTCCGACCTCCCATCCACCCAACCCCTCGATCTCAGGACTGTCCGCAGCCCCCATGATCCAGCACCCGAACCCGCCGCCCGCAAGATCCTAAAACCTTCTCCCAATCACCCCTCCTAAGACATCTTAGGAACCCTAACCCTCGGAAAGGAACCCTTCAGAAGGTGGTTGGTTTTCCTTTCTTTTTCCACAAGTTGCTCTCTCTTCTCCTTCAGTAAAAAGGGGCGTGCAAGGAAAACGGCAATGGCTCAGAAACTGGACGCGCTGGAGGGCGAGACGGCGGTCCTGACGCTGCTGGAGCGCGTGGCGGGCATCATCGACAACGTCCAGGCGTGCCAGACGCGCATGGAGGAGCGGCAACTGGAGCTGGAGGCCTGCGTCAAGACCATCCAGTCTGACGTGGCCAAGCTGGCCAAGGACCACACGGTCACCAACAGCGTTGTGGAGAAGCTGCTGGACAAGACGCGCAAGGTCAGCTGCCACATCAAGGACGTGCGCGTGCGCGTAGAGAAGCAGAACGACCGGGTCAAGAAGGTGGAGGAAACCCAGAGTGAGCTCCTCATGAAGAATAAGTTCAGGGTCGTCATCTACCAGGTGAGACCAGCAGGTTTAAAAGAAGAAGCAGTTTGATTGAGCACTAAGAGGAATAGTAGGACTGGATGTCTACAGACTAGTTTGTGTGTGATTCCTACTTCTATTTATAATACTCATATTTTGTGGATTTTATCACGCAAAGCTGCATATCTAGCTGTAAACAGCATGCGCAGTGGCCGGTTGTTAGTTGTGTGTGATTCCTACTTCCATTTTTGTCCTCTGGATGTCTGTCTTGCCAGTGAGAGGCTAAACTGACACTTGTGATATCAGCACAAGCTAAAACTAGCCACTAGAGAGGTAGATTTCAAAGAGTTTGCCTGAAGCGAGTTCCTTAGTGATAGGGTACTGACTTAAAAGCCAACGACACTTTGACAAAAAGGGAGAATCAAAACGACACTCTGTAATTGTTTTGCTTGGTAGAGAGGCTTTGTTCCCCCCACCCCCCTGGCCTTGACTGTTAGTATCTGACAGTCCACCGGTGACCTGATTATTTCAGCCTCCAGCTTGACTTGGCAGAGCACAAGATAAATGGCCAGGCACCAAAAGGTTAGACGTTGCCCTTACGAAAGTTAATATAGGGAGGCCTGCCAACGCCAATCTAGGAGGGCTGGGCTGTCAGTCCTCCAAGCTCCACTCCGAACCTCTTTTTGGCTCAGGGGGTCAGACACTAAACCATGCCGCCATCTTGTTTTAGAACAGAGGGATCATTGTGGGAGGAGTCACAGGGGTGTGTAGACGATGCCATTCATTGCATTAAACCACTAAATACTTGACCATTATCTCAGCTGCGTGCCTCACCAAAGTTGGACCATGAGTTTATGAATATACACATGACGACAATCCAAGAGGATATCTATAAGACACATTATACACTTGCTGACTTATCGAATGCTGAAATTACTTCAAGTTAATGAAGTAAACTAGGAAGACATACTATCCACCTACATATTTACAATTATACCCAGGACATTGCAGTGTCTATTTCTGTCTGGGCCATCTATAACCTAACCCCTAACCCTATTTATATAGATTCCAAACATACCAAGTTTAATTCACCTAATACATTTTTAAGTCAGATTTTCACTGCAATCTCTTTTCAAACAATAAGTAACAGATTGAGAAACACTAATGCGTAATTGCAGATTAATTACAATTAAAAAGACTAATTGAACAGGTGGCTGAATTGCAGCCCGGGACAACACTGACCCAGGGTCAAAGAGTGCAATAAGTCAAAGGTGATCCAATCATTCAAAGCCAAGGAAGGGAACACAGATATACGTATATGATAATGTCATCTGTTTTGAGCTTATTTAAAACATTACTATAGGTAGTACCTGATAAAAAGCTGTCCAGGATAAAATTCTACTCTGTTTGTGGTCATGTAAAGTAATGGCTTTATAGGTCATCTGTGTTAGCATGAATTACTACCATCATGCATTACAACTTAAAAATGTTGAAAGCTCTTTAGCTTTGTGTGATAAGTGTGAGTTTTAAGCAGAATCACTTGTTTTCATATCAGACTACCCTTGGCATAACAGCAGTCAGTGGCAACAAGCAGGATACATCATAAATGTTTGGATGGTAGGAATGACTCACTGTTAACCATCCCATTCATATCAATGAACAGATACAGCAATAAACTGAATACGAAGCTAGTAGTAGGTAGATAGTAGAAGGTAGTTCTTGAAGGATTACATGAACTCATGTATTTAGTTGGTCCTTGCTTATATCCCTTCACTATTTGTCCTTGACATCATCATCATCATCACACTTGCAAAAGATGATAATACACATCAGTCTGGTGCAAACCTTCAGTTCTCTGCTCTGCTCATACTCGGCTCAGCGTGTCCTGTGTGCTGAAGCATACTGCACCAGGTCACCAGCTCAGGCAACCCGACAGCTGACAGTTTGTTCAGAGTTATTCTGAGAGCGTGCGCTGTGAAGCCACACATTTCCTAATATAGTACTCATGTTTGACGCAGCAACGGTCGAAAAAGCCCCTTGCAGAAAAGCGACACTCTCTCGCCTCGAAGCACAAAGCCACAGCCATTAGTAATTATTGATCCGGATATAGACGTGAAGCATTGCTGCCTGCAATGGTGCAAGCATTAAGAGATACGTGCGTAACAGACACTGCAGAGTCAACTGCAGGGGAGTTTCTAAAAGCCTCTGTAAACAGCTCAGATAAACCCAGCCATGCATCTGATGAGAGTGCTGTATTAAGTGGCTGTGGGGAAATAACAGAGCATGTATCTTCTTAATGGTTTGTGAGACGTGCTGCAAAAGGGGGTGATATTGGCTGCCGGCTGTGACCGGTTGGCCCCTCCGGTGCAGAGGGGGCCATCATGCAGCTGGTAATGTGAGTGAGTGCACTGCAGTCAGATATTTGTAAATGTCAACGTGTGACAAGCTGGTGTCATATATGCTTACACAACACCTTGGCCCGCATGTTCATGTTAGGAGTCTGTGCGATCAGAATGATGAATATTTCATCAACTGATATGTCGTCAAAATACACACCGTCAGGTTTTACTGATGTCGAGTTGTTACATAAGTTTGGCATGACTCTCACTGACAGCCATGTTAGCACTGGAGATACTGCTGTTCCTATTAGATGAATGTATTAAAACGTGCTGACATAGAGTAATTATGTCTACACACCAGTCATGATTTTAGAATAATGTTCATCATTTTTTTCAGTGTTAGATAATCATCTTCATTTTAGGGACAGTTCCTCTCTCAGGAATTTGTGGGATGAATTCTGTGATAATTGCACCACGAAGGCAGAAAATATCACTTGTACTAATTGGTTAACTGTTCTATTATGGCTTTTCTTTGTTGCTTTTTGCAATGTGGGAACTGCCCAGGGAATTACAATATGGGGATTGCTATAAAAAATAACTATAATTGTTTTGTTACGGTGTGTCTGGTTGGGAGGTGCAAAGAAAAGATGTTTTGTCACAATGTTTAACATTCTATTGTGTTTCCGTTGTGGTTCGTGCGCTTCAATAAGTGTTTTCATTTCAAGTTGTCATTGTACGAACTAAGCCTTAACTGTCAATTCGCGTGACCCTTATATAACTATAAATAAGACAAACGAACTAATCAGTTCAGCCAATTCAAGCGTATTATTTGATGTTCGTGTTATCTACAGCTAACCTGCATACATCTGGACCTTAACAAGGCATCGTTGGTATGTTTTATCCTTTGTTGTGAATTTTGTGAGATACAATATATGTTTATTTAACCTATCGTAACTGTATGCAATGACTATATGTTTATGCTAGAATTGATTTGTCTATGTCTTTTGTAAATTTCAGTTTTACACTTCCTATCTATTATCATTAAACCTGTGGACTACGTACATCTTCAGAGTCGTGATTTGTAGGAAGAGTTTAGCTGGCTGTCAGCGTAGAGCTTACCGAAGACGGCACAGTAAAACAACGGGCTTTCAACAGGCAAGATAACGCAACGCAAGCTAACAGCTAACGCCATGTCGTCGCCAAGGGCAACCAGTGGACGCACATCTTTAAATACACGCTCGGAAGCTCAGTGCTCAGTGAGATCCAGCGCATCATCCATAAGGTCTGCGGCAGTCAAAGCTAGAGCAAGAGCCGAAGCAGCAAAGGCACGTCTGCTCTACTTTGAAGAAGAGGCTAAATTGAAATTGAAGTTGGAATTGCTTAGGCATAAAAGAGAGGCAGCTGCAGCCATTGCTGAAGCGGATGCACTTGAGGCTGCTACTGATGAGAATAGTGAGGGAGACAGGTGTGGGCTAAACATGGACTCTGTCCCATTGGTGGCTTCAGAACGCACAAAGCGATATGTGGCTGAACACATCAAAGCTGAGTCGTATCTGCATCAGAACAACACTACTCCACATCCTCTCCCCTCACAGCAGCCTCTCATCCACACAGAAGAGTATATCCATGGGCCACTAGCCAGGATGTGTGAAGATGCTGATCCGCCTCGCGTCGGGTTCAGCGGTGAGCATGTTGATCCTGCACGCTATTCCAGGCCACATAGTTGCAACAGTCCTTCTCCTGCATGTTATGCCATACCACCGAGCTCTGATAATGGCTATTCACATGTAAATGACTTTGTAAGATATTTAGCCCGCCGTGAACTTGTGGCTACAGGCCTACTTCATTTTAACGACAAGCCACAAAACTACAGAGCATGGAAACGCTCCTTTCTGAATGCCATCAGTGGCCTTAATCTGACACCGAGTGAGGAGATGGATCTTCTGTTTAAGTGGCTGGGCAAGGAGTCAGCAGAACACATTGAACAGATAAGAGCAATCCACATACACCACCCAGAAGCAGGACTGGCCATGACATGGAACAGGCTCGAACAAACGTACGGCTCAGCAGAAGTAATAGAAAATGCTCTGTTCAAACGCATTGACAGCTTCCCAAAAGTAACAAGCCGAGATGGATCTATGCTGACGAAGCTGGGCGATCTATTAATGGAACTGCAGGCAGCTAAGGGTGAAGGAGACCTGCCCGGCCTCGCTTTCCTTGACACGGCGAGGGGCGTCAACCCAATCGTACAGAAACTCCCATCTCGCCTTCAGGAGAGGTGGGCGACAGCAGGCGCAGCCTACAAGCGTCAGCAACAGGTGAATTATCCTCCCTTTGCCTTCTTTGTGGATTTTGTCTGCCAGCAGGCATGCATTATGAACGATCCCAGCTTCAACTTCATTGCCAGCACAGACACGGCTCCCTGGACAGAGAAAACAGCATGGAAGCCAAACAGACAGCGAGAGGTCTCCGTTCACAAGACAGAGGTATCCCCCAGAGCCACATCTGACATGGGTGAGCCACCTACAAACAACGGTGATAAACTGTGTCTACTGCACAACCTGCCACACCCTCTGCGTAAGTGTCGGGCATTTAGAGAGAAGACCATTGAAGAGCGCAAAACACTGCTCAAAGATAACAATGTGTGCTTTAAATGCTGCTCTTCATCATCCCACATAGCAAAGTACTGCAAGATTAACGTACAGTGTTCTGAATGTAAGAGCGACAGACACAACACAGCACTTCACCCTGGACCTGCACCCTGGAAACAAGAGGTCGGCCATGCTTCTGAGCACGGCGGGGAGCAGGAGGGAGCTTCACCACAGTCTCATGTCAACAACAAATGCACTAAAGTCTGCGGTGGCGAGCTCACAGACCGCTCGTGCTCGAAGATATGCCTCGTCAAAGTGTATCCGACTGGCCATAGAGAAAAAGCAGTGAAATTGTATGTGATCCTGGACGAACAGAGCAACAGGTCACTGGCTCGCTCACAGTTCTTCGACGTGTTCAACGACCAAAGTCCAAGCGCTCCATACACACTGAGAACATGTGCTGGAGTGAAGCAATCAGCAGGCAGAAGAGCCAATGCTTATGAAGTAGAATCCTTTGATGGAACTGTTCGCATACCATTACCAAGTCTCATAGAATGTAATGACATCCCGAACAACAGAGAGGAAATTCCAACCCCCGAAGTGGCTCTCCATCATGCTCATCTAAGGTCATTGGCACACCGCATCCCAGACATCGACCCCCAAGCCCCCATCATGCTTCTCTTAGGACGGGACATTATCAGAGTGCATAAAGTCCGCAAACAGGTGAATGGCTCTCACAACCTGCCCTTTGCACAGAAGTTGGACTTGGGGTGGGTCATTGTTGGAAATGTGTGCCTAGGCAATGACCACAAACCACTGACAATCAGCACGTTTCACACGAACACCACAGAGCTGAAACGCTCTACCTTCTTTGCGCCACGCCCCGACGGGTTCCATGAGAACGAGAACTTTAACAGCGTCCAAGCCACTGGTGAGCCCCCAGCGTGTCCTGCGGACCAGCCCACCTGTGAAGCCGACCACCTTGGATGCACGGTGTTCAGGCAGATCAAGGATGACGACCAGGTGGCTCTCTCCATTAAGGTGCTGGTGACTTTCATGGCAGAGGCAGCGGTGATCATCAATGCCAGGCCACTTGTTCCAGTGACAACGGACCCTGATGACCCGCTCGTGCGCACCCCAGCAGCTCTTCTCACGCAGGGGTCGGGCATTCTTCCAGCTCCTGGTGGTGGGTTCGGAGTTGCCAGCCTCTGCAGGTCCCAGTGGCAACGGGTTCAGCACCTGTCAAACACCTTTTGGGACCGCTGGAGGAAGCGGTTCCTCCCAACACTACAGGCGCGCAACAAGTGGCAGTCCAGCCAGCCAAACATTCAGCCAGGAAGTGTTGTTCTCCTTAAGATCAGCCAAGCACGCAGGAATGTATGGCCTCTTGGACTGATAACACAGGCCATCCCTGGCAAGGACAGTAAAGTGTGCCAGGTAGAGGTGAAGATCGTTAAACCAGATGGGACTAGCCTCTTTGTTGGGCCGGGCACTGAAGTAGTGCTCCCTCTGCCTCCAGAGGCAGGGTAAACGGACTGTGCATGGATTTTGGGGTGACGTGTATCCACGTCAGGCGGGGAGTGTTTTGTTACGGTGTGTCTGGTTGGGAGGTGCAAAGAAAAGATGTTTTGTCACAATGTTTAACATTCTATTGTGTTTCCGTTGTGGTTCGTGCGCTTCAATAAGTGTTTTCATTTCAAGTTGTCATTGTACGAACTAAGCCTTAACTGTCAATTCGCGTGACCCTTATATAACTATAAATAAGACAAACGAACTAATCAGTTCAGCCAATTCAAGCGTATTATTTGATGTTCGTGTTATCTACAGCTAACCTGCATACATCTGGACCTTAACAAGGCATCGTTGGTATGTTTTATCCTTTGTTGTGAATTTTGTGAGATACAATATATGTTTATTTAACCTATCGTAACTGTATGCAATGACTATATGTTTATGCTAGAATTGATTTGTCTATGTCTTTTGTAAATTTCAGTTTTACACTTCCTATCTATTATCATTAAACCTGTGGACTACGTACATCTTCAGAGTCGTGATTTGTAGGAAGAGTTTAGCTGGCTGTCAGCGTAGAGCTTACCGAAGACGGCACAATAATAGTAACTATAATAATGTGTGGCAATGCTTTCATAAAAAAAAACTCCACTGATGCACCCTTGTCAGCATGCGTCTGAGACAGCAGACGTGTGACAGATATGACAGGTTTGGAAAATGACTCATTTCCCAGCCAGCTGACAACATGTAGACATTGCGCATATGGGGTGATAAACGCCAGCAAATGGCTTCTAATTCCGAGGGACCAGTGAGATTTGATTATTAGATGTTCAACACAATTAAAATATGACAGGTGCAGACATCTCTCTGTTTTCCCCGAGCACTTTCATCTTTCTTTTTTTATATATAAAGAAATGGGGAACATGTATAATTCAATGCTTGATATAATTTCCCTTAGTTTTTTAACCCATGAGTTACTCAATATGATTAAAAGACAACAGATATTATATGATTCAGCTATTCTGATTAAATTATTCAAGATTTTCATTTCTAACTATGGTTACAAAAACAGTGAAGTTCAAGCAATTCAATGTTGAAATAACAGGTTAACTTGGCTAAGAGGAGTAATGCTACTTTCCATGTTATAATGGAATTGCCAGTTTATACATTTCCTCACATTTTGTATTTGTCTTGAGATCAAGCAACAAAGTTTTTGCTAAGTTAATTTTGCTAAGATTCAGACTCCCTTCAGCCTAGCATGCCAAGGTACAGATACACATATACTTACCAAAGAAGCTCTAATAACTTTGAACTTTTAGAATAGAAAAAACAAATATACCACAACATTGCAATTTTCATTCTAATAGATGGCAGAAGACTACATCATAATAGCAACCATGACAACAAAGGAGATGATGTGCCTGATGATGACAATGGTCATCAATATTTATTTCAATGATGATGATCGTAATAAGAATAATGATGATAACAATGCGATCTTCCTCTTTCTTGTAGGGTGACAAAGAAGTCCGGGAAGTGACAGCCGCTAAGCCAGCCCCCAAGGAAGCCACCCCAGATGCCAAAGAGGAAGCAGTTGAAGCCCCAATAGACTCCGACGAGGAGTACATGGTGGTGCAGGAGGGCGACTCGGCCTCCGCAGCCACCCGCATGAAGAAGTCGGGCCTGAAGCGCATCGAGAGCATGAAGGCCACCTTCTCACGCGAGAACATGAGCAAGACCAAGGAGAACTTGGGCACCAACTTCAACAAGCTGGGCGAGCGCATCGTGAGCACCGAACGTCGCGAGAAAATCCGCCAGTCCGGCGAGCGCATGAAGCAGTCGGGCCAGCACCTGAAGGAGACCATCACCAAGAACGTGCCGGAAAAGCTGAAGCTGAAGAAGGAGAGGACTGTGGCCGAGGGCCAGGAGGGAGCGGAGGGCTCTACGGAGGGGGCCGCACCCGTGGCCCCGCCCAAGGGCCGCAAGGCCAATGACGTCGCCTACAACGAGGTGGCATTAGAAAAGGAGGAGGAAGCTGAGGGAAAAGGAGAGGAATCGGAAGTGCCGATGTACGACATGAAGCATCTCTCCTAAACAGGGAACGACGCAGGGGAGAGAAAAAAACGACGGGGACTGTTTGATTGGTGATGGAAATGTATTTTGCCAAATGGGAGTTTGGTGTGCTAGCGGTTCCCGTTTGGATCGATCGACTACTCCAAGTGGGAAATAAATGGAAAGAGAGAGTTGGCAACTGAGTGGAAAAGAAAGAATGCTGGTACAGCAAAGGGCCAGTGAGAGCTACACAGATATGTGTTTAGAAGAAGCAAAACCGCTGTAATATTTATTTGCTAGTATTTATCTGTTAGTTGTAGGCAGGGGTATTGGAGGAATTTATATAGAAATAATTCAAATTACATTTAGGTAAGTGTTTTACGGAGTTATTTTTGCCTTGTTTACACCAAATATAGACTCTGTGATACAGAAGAATGAAGAGTTTTGAGGAAAATATAATTGTTGTTACTGGGTATTGGGAGTGAGCTGGAATTTTCTGGACTTTTCTGGAATTGACATGGTATGGAGAGGCACTGGAGGAGAATCGTCTACGATTTGCATGATAAGTCACTGATGATGCAAGTTTGAATGAACACTTTCTTTGAGGATGAAGATTTCACGTGTGTTTTTGGGGTAAACGTTTGGTGCAGAACAATAAAACAAACCTTTTTACGTATAATGTAACTGTTAATTGCAAAGTATTTAAGATGCATTCACTTATACAGTTTTTCAAGTCAATCCCATGGTATACAAATTTAATAAAGAACTCTGTCAGCTGGTTTCTGATGAGTATATTAAAAAGGTTAATTGAACTGTATTAAGGAGGTATGTACACTATTAAAAAACTATGCTTATTTAGCTGGCACATTAGGCAGCATTTAGCTCAGTGGACATATTTAGAAGTTAGCTAAAAAGCTACATTAAAAGTCTTCAGTGGATGAAGAAAGTTTACGTTTGGGTGTGCAGAAACCTTTTTTTGGCTCAAACAAACTGTTTTAAGTTGCCCCATATTACCGGAGAATCCTAATCTATGACCTTTAGCTTGATGCTATAAGGTGAGTGACCCACGCATTTTCCACCAGCTTCAGCAACTATACTGAAGGAAAATGCACTGTGACTGCGTGGTCTTGCATGCTTTTAGAGGCTAGTAATTTTATCTAATGTATATATATCTTTAAGGTAAGAGTAATTTACCTTACCTCACACAATGTTTTGCATGATACATCCTATATATATTCTTGAAGTTAAATTAGTATTAGTAATGTTACTTGATATTAACCAGCCTTGATTGCACTTGGTTTTGCAATATATTACAATGGCTCTATACTATGATGATGACTGTTGCCAGAATATGAATTAAATTGTTTTGCAATTTATTTAAGAAAATATCTATATGTTTAGGAGTAGCTATAAAATGCTTTTACCTTCTTTAGGTATCACAAATAAAATAGTATTCAATCACAAGAATATATTTTCTACTGGACTGACAGATAATCCAAAGAGGCATTCGTCATTCAAACAATGAACATTTTGTGATACTTTTTGCAATGTTTTTATTCTCTGGTTATATAAACTAATAAAAATACAAAAAAATTACGAATCATGAACCTTCACCATATTCTTCAAGTGTACATTTTGCTACCTGTGAGGACAGACAAAACTAAAGCACTGTTTGGCTCTGTCACTACGGGCCATCAGAATCACTAATACAAGGCCCTGCATAGAAACAGCCTTATTGACCTGGCTAACACCCAATTAGAATAATTGACCTAGTTACCAAAATATATATTAGTGTCCCCTGTATTTATCAAAATGAATTAGTTTCTTCAAATGGAATGAAAGTATGTAATTCCATTGTAATCTCATTAAATCCTTACATTCTTTATCATTGTCATGATCATTTAGATCATAATTAGGTCACCATCCAGCACACATCAATGAAGTATATAATTCAACAGGCGCCAGCAATCTTATCTGCTGACTGTTAGTATGGCCAATGGGTTTTACTCCCACCAGGTTGAAACACACACACACACACACACACACACACACACACACACACACACACACACACACACACACACACACACACACACACACACACACACACGGCACACACGCACGCACGCACACACACGCTCGATCGATTGATCGATTTGTCCGTTGATTAGGTTAAGTAAGTGAATCGCGTGTGCTGCTGGAGATGGAGTAAAACTCTACTCTAACCCTCTGGGTAAGTCTCCCAAGAATCTCTACAGCGTACGGGCAAACGCATTAGGCCTTGCCCCGAGAGAGGGCTACTTGCTTATTTGCAGTCACAGAGCAGCGCCACCCCCCGCAGTGTCCAGTGCTCCACGGGCTGGCTTGTGCGGAGGAGGAGAGAGAAGATGAAGGTGAGGTCCGTGCGCCTCGGCTTCTTGTACACGGGGCAGGGGTAGAGGCTCACGGCGGATGGCTTTTTGGTGTCAGGAGGGGAGGTGCTACTGAGGGCATAGACGTGTACCACTGGCAACGGGGTGAAGAGGACCTGGGAGAGGACAGGGACGGACAGGATCAGGTGACTGATTGATGCGGTAAGGGCACACACATGCTCCTGTTGAATGCATATTACATCTGAACCTGTATCCTAGTGGAACTGACTGAATAGGAAAGTAAAGCTAAAATGGTAAAAAAAAGATCACTAATAAAGGGCTTTATGCATCCTTGATTGTATTGACAGTTATTTGGGCCGCATTCTATAATTTATATAGTTGTTGTTACAATGTAATATATTGAGTGTAATTACGTAAAACTAGGGTTAGTATTAGGGCAAAAAGTACAGAGAACTAGAACAAAAAAGGTGTTCTCAGGCACTGATTATCAGTGTGTTACATAGTACTTAATGTTATAGTTAAAACATAACAAGGTCTATTTAGTGGTGCCAGTTCTATTACCTTGGGAGAGGCCTCTGTGAGTTTGGTGTTCCTCTTGTCCCAGCCTGCCCCCTCCAGAAAGAGCCCGTGGATGTAGACGCCCCCGACATCGCTGGGCGGAGGGGCAGTGACATCCTCTTTCATCATACGCGTGACGTCATTATGGAGGACCACTGTGTCCAGGGCCCAGCCTTTTGAAAGGTTCATGCGTGTGGTCTCCTGACGCATGGCAGTCAAAAATCCCTGCAGCGAGAGACAGAAATAGAGAAGGAAAAAAAGGAAGTCATTAAAGAAATGATGTCAAAATAAATTCAGCTTCTGCTGATACACCTAAATTGGCAAAATTCTGTCTTCCTTGAGGTGTGATGCTTTTCCACATGAATCTTTTACCAAGGATCAGACAAATGCAAAATATTTAAATCTGCAACTTAGTATTAAAAGGATTAAGAATGTATCATAACTCAAGCCTGACATTAAAAAGCCAAACTTGCAGATTACACATTCCATCTCGAGGACAAGTTCTGATAATTAGAGCATCGGTAAAAATCACAAGAATTATCATCCAGGAAGTTTCAGTGATAACTGATAACCCCTCATGTGTTCCACCTGGGGATTAAAGAATCCGGTGAGCCAGAACTGGTTGGGCCTCCCGCCGAACGTCCAGCTGTGGAACTGCTGGTTCCTCTCCAGAAGCTCGGTAAACCAGAAGCCCAGAGTGGCCGACTCCCAGGAGATCTTCTGCCACAGCCGAGGCACCCGAGCGTCGTACATGCTGTCCAGGGCATCCCTCAGGTCCTCCGACATGATGATGGTTCCTGACATCAGATTTTAGTATTCATGATGAAATAAACAATGTTACTGTTTGCAAGGCCATCGCCATGGGGATACACCATGAAACAACTGGCAGAATGGAAGCTGATAGATGCAATTAAAACACTTGTAATCTACATATTTTGGAAAAAAGCTACCAAGATGACACATAGAGTACAGTCACATTTTAATGTACTTATAGTCTTTTATCATGGATATTATGAAAATAAATTTTTAGTGTTTACATTCAAATAATTACATTAAAATGACAATTAGATATAACAAACCATCTATGGCCAGTTTGAGGTCAGTGAGGGTGCTCCGTACTCTTCCAATGATTCGCTGCATACGGTCGATCTCTTGCCGCAGAAAGATGGTCATTGGCTGGAAGGGCCCCATTTTCTGCAGATGTGCTCGCACCTATGTATGAAACAGGAGTCATAATCTTATGGTGCCTGATGAGCGAGAGAAAAATAAAAAAATAAAACACCTCATGCAAAAACCCTATTCATGTTCACGTAATTCATGCTTCCTCAACCAGTCCACACCAGTCACTACTGTACATAACAACAAGAGGTTTTCTTGCAGCTGTGACTGCCTTGCTTTTAGAGGCCCTGGTTTCTCCGCTGCACTGTCGGACAATTTGTGTTCACTGAGCTAGTGATGCCAAACAATAAAAACAGAAACGGTACTTCACAGGCACATCATACATTAAGCATTCAAATCACACTATCTTTAAATCCACACAGCAGCAGCAAAAAAAAGCACACAAAACAAACAAACAAACAAACAAACAATAACAACACCTCACATAAGTTCTTTGGACCGCATGAGACTCTACATGATTTATAGATGCTCTTCCCTGAACCGTATCTCTGGCTCAGCCCCCATTCACCTCGTGAGGCACGTAGTCAGCGGGGAGCTTCTCCAGCATCTCGTTGGCGAGCCGCTGCACCGTGCTCTCGCGCGTCTCCCCGCCCCCGCCGCCGCTGTCCTTGGGCTGGATGCTGATGATGGTGCTCAGGGTCTCGTTGGCCAGATTGGTCTGGTAGGTGATGTCAGCGTTGGGATGGAGGCCAAACACCTGCAGAGAATGTTGTGACAATGCCTGCATTAGCAGTTAGAGCACTAGAGGTTCGATACCATGACCTAAGCTTTGATGGCAGTGCAGTTGAGCGCTGCATGTTTTATTAAGGGTCTGCATTGAGTGACTGAGCGTGGTATGGAAGAAAGTGCAAAGGTTTCCTTATCATAAGTCACACGATACATATCAGCTGCTTCTATTACTTTGAAAAGGGACTGGCTGCACATCATTAGAAAATCAATCCTCTAAAAAATGGCAGAAAATGTAATCCTGTATTTCTAGTAGCACCGATTGTAGCATTGCCTTAAACACATTCTGAATAGTCATCCACTATAAAAACTGAGTGAACAGGGTACACACAACACAATGTATTAGTGATATTTTGTCTGTAGGGTCAGGCTTCTTACCTCAGGAGAATCCACCAATGGCAATGTATCAATGTGACTCTGGTAGTCTTGCACCGTCCTGGCTTTGGGAATGGTGTAGCCCTTGTAGAAGCAGAACTTGTCTCCGAACATGTCCTCGCTGAACCAGATGTAAGCAAAGGTGTTGAGCAGCCGCTTGTCGAGGTCGTCCGTCACGCGTCCGCCGTACTGAACCTCCCCCAGCATATAGCGCAGACAGCTCCAGTTCACCCCGCGCTTCACATCCACCTCGTCCAGGTGGTTCTGGACAAACTGCATGCTGGACGTGAAGTCGGCCTGGTTGAACTCGTACGGAATGTTCCAGCCCAGGGGACCAAACTTGCGTCTCTCCTGACACATACACAGTATGGGGAAATAAAAGAGGATGGGACTTTTTGCATTTTATGCGGATTACACGTTGTGGATGAAAGCTTGTGCCAAGGGAACAGTACACCAAGGTATTCATCGCTGAGGCGAGCTGACCATTTTTTATTGATAATCATTCAAAATAATGTTGACTACAATTTATTTATATCATTATGTACATGGATCTTTATACCTAACAAGACCTAAGACCTAACAATCGTGACATGCGAGGAAAACTGGGCAATACTATGCACTACATGCTGACCTGCACAGTGGTATGGAGGAAGGCCACAGCATACAGGATAGGCCTCCACTGGGGCATGTTGGTGATCTCCAGCTGGTCCTGAGTCAAGCCGCCATATGTCCTTTTCAAGCCTGCCTTCATACCTGCACACAGCAATAACGATGCAGCAACAGCATACCTCAGCACAGGATCATGAATGTGATGCAGCATGCAGTTAGACTGAGTCATCAGCTTGCTTAGTGTGCGGAAAACACCCAGCTCAAATACAGGGATGGGTAAGACCAGGATTCCAGGAGACATTTAGTCAAAGACACTAAAAATATAAATATGCAATTATATAAACAGGAGTACATATCCCATACATAGAGAGTGGCCATATTATGAATATCATATTATGAGATCATAAATATGAAGCCCTGCAAAAAATATTTCAGATAAACATTTTCTAAGGTATGGGTGCCTCTGAATTCTGTCAGTTGCTTAATAATATCATGAAAATATAATGTAATATTCTGTTAAAGAGTAACATTATGTCAATAATAAGGTAACATGTTAAGAAGTAATATCATGTCAGTTCACCTTGAGGTGGTTCGTTGGTAAATTTGATGGACGACTGCAGGAGGTTGATGGGAAACTTGGGGTGGCCCTCCGTGGTGATCCACACTCTAAAGCCCTCATGGATGTTCTCGGCTGTGGTGACCGTCTCCAGGAGCTCGTCCAGGAAGTCCAGGCCCAGATGACAGTTCTGCAGGAGCAGCCACCCTCCATCGGCCATGCTCTGGGACAGGAGCCTGCGGGCATGGACCTCCTGACCCTGTCCCATGGAGATGGGTCTGCACGGGACAGTCTGAGGGGGGAGCAGGCACATAATTGTGTGCGATGGCTTTGACTTCTTCAATGCTTTTCAACTCAATTCAATTTCAGTTTTTTATTCAGTTCAATTTAATCCATTTTTTTATGGCGCCGTTAATTACAGACATTGTCTCAAGGCGTTTATGGAGTCCAAGGTCTTTTTAAGCACAGATCTATCCACATAAAAATGACAGGCCACGTATATCACCCCTGATCAGTGCAATAGACTCTGAAGGACATTAGATATAATTTACAGATAGGAGTCGCCACAGGTGTGAAGTTAATGCTACCTACCTCAAAATAACAAAAACATTACATTTAGTGTCATGGTGCATTTCCAAAGGAGCCCATGCTGTTTTGTTTTTTTTTGTTTTTGTTTTTTTATGGACATACTCTTCACTATCCCTCAAAGGATTTACCAACTGTTGGAGTTTTATTGAGGATTGACCACCCTGCTGAGAACAGACAGCACATCAAGCCGTTTCACAGAGAGAAGCCTGTGTGTGTGTGTGTGTGTGTGAGTGTGTGTGTGTGTGTGTGTGTGTGTGTGTGTGTGTGTGTGTGTGTGTGTGTGTATGCGCGTGCACGTGAGGCGCATACCTTAGATTTAGCGAGCCTCTCGATGTTCTCGGTCGGATCAGACCCCATTGAAAGGAAGCAGACCAGCGGTGTCCTCTTGTCGCTCTCAGCACACATGGCCTCCATGTCCAGGTTCACGCCTTCCGCATACTTGCCTCCCAGCGAGTCTGTGATGTACCTCCTCGCCTGGAGGACACAGAACCATTCAATCTAAGAGGGTCTGTAAACCAGAGCTCCGATGTAATTACATGTGAGAAAATTATTTTTCTTTTTTTCAAGTGCAGTGATCGCTACACTACAGTGATTCCCATTCTATTAAAAACACACCATTACAAAGGAAATTGCTTGAGGGACCACGTAGTCTCCGACCACAATCAGTATCAAGTTCCTATTCAGATAAAAGCATGCTTCAATCAATTTTTACTTTGGCTTACCACAATCATGGCCAAACATGGTTGCTGAACTTGCAATTTCATTTTAAATGACTGTATATAAAGAGGGGTTATCCTTTTACCATGAAGCTGTGCTTTTTCAGCGCTAACTTGTGTAATTACGGCCTTGCCAGAGCCGCATTACAGCCACAGCAGGTGCATCAAACAGGAAAGCGTATCTAATTAGAGTCAAGTTTACCACTAAATGAAGACGAACATCAGTGCAGAGTGGAACGGAGGTGAAGTGTGTCTTAAACATCATAATACTAACCATACCAAGCCTTAACAGCATACCTTTTGAGGAGCCTTTTTAATTATTCTGCCTGTTTAGACATGTCTAACAGTCTATTAGGAACAAATGATGCACTAAATGATTTGCTTTTGTAACTGATATATAATTTACTACTATAAATATGCTCGTGTTATGGTATACTGACTAATATTTCACATTTGTGTAGTCTCTGTGGTCACTGGTCACTGCAACAGTGGTATCAATTATACCACTGTCACCACTTATTCTTACTTTCTCCTGGTGATGGTCATTCAAGGCACATCTCATTTAAAATCAGATAAGGTCTGGAAAGAACATGGTATATCTCCTGTTGCACTACAACTAAATCAGGGAGAAACTTGAGAGGAATTCCCACTCAACAATGCAACGTATATGTGCATATGACACACATAGGTGCACAGAATAACCCTGAGGTGTAAAAACTACATAGTGTGCTGTGATAGTGAAATAGTGAGTCCAATTCCAGCTCAGTCAACAGGCTGTGAGTGAACTAGACTGAGGCGGAGAGAGCCTACTGTACTCCACAGTACTCCACAGTGTCCTAAAATTAGCCATGATGAGTGACAGGGAACAAACAGGTGTGCCTGTGAGCAGAGCCGCAGAGCTGCAGAGCTGCAGAGCCACAGAAGCACACCGGGTCTCTGAGGTGGAGAGAACGGGCTCCTCTAGGACCCTGTGGAATCTCCGTGTTCGTCGAATGACACTCCTACCGGGAGTTAAATGACAATCTGTTGAAGAGTTCATTTGCCGGGGGGTGTCATTTGTTGTCACAATAAGAATCAAGCAAGTTGCATATTTCTCTGCTGATATGGGCACAATAGCAAGAACTTCAGATCCCTTGTTTACTTGGTTGCATCTTATGAAACCCTCTGCAGTAGGTGACTGCAGCCTTGTTGCGTTTTTCTGACTGTATGAGATGTGACTTTTGGGGAGCCGCTGGAGGGTGGAGGTACTTGTGAGGAGGCCTAAGCCTTGCTTGCGTCGATCATGACGGCAGTGCGATGCTGGGATTTAGTCTGGTAATCTCCCGGCGCTTTGGGTGGTCAGCTGTTCACGCTCATTCAACTGACGCCTTTTTATAGCTCTGGGAAAGGGAGATGCTCATCACAAACCCCCCTACACCACCCGAACCCCCCCCCCCCCCTCTCGAAGAGTTCAGAAACTGTTAGGGCTGACTGCCCACCTGTGCGACCCTGTCCACAGTTGTCACGGTAACTAAGTTAGAGTCTGTCAAATAAAATGAGCGAGGGTGTTTTTGTTTATTTCTGAGGCAGTGTTAATCAGTTGTTGATTGGTGTGATGTTTTATATAGTCAGGGGCAGATGTACTGACATGTTAGCACCTGTTTTAGGCGAAATTTTGTCACAATGTGTGCCTAAAAACATGGCACAGTATCTATGAACATACCGCACATGGCTAAAACCACATTCTGCCTGCTGCAGGAGCACAGATTGACAAGTTGCGCTCTTCCGACTGATGCATATGCATACATGGGAGGGTCATGGGAAAAGTGGGCGTTAGGGGCAAAATTATGGGAGAAGCGCAAGGAGCGTCTGAATACGTATATCGTTGTCTTGACGATGAATGGACAGATCACCTGAGCAATGGTGCGGTCAGGGCACCAGCTCCGGATGAGCAGAAGCTTCCGGAAGGCATCCACCAGGCTGTCGAAGCCATCAGGCAGCGGGGCCTCCTCGGGCGCTGCCTCATCGAACCACACCCTCCACGCGCGGTCGTTATGGCCGACCTGCACCAGCAAGCTGGTGAAGGGATGCAGAGACGACAGCTGGACCAGGTTGAGCCACGTCATGTCCAGGATCCAACGGCGGGGTTTGGCCTCCACCGAGTTCAGGTCCAGAGAAGCACCACCTGAATTAGGAACAGATCAGACACCGAAAACATTAAGTCAAAACTGGGGGAAAAAACAGCAACAAAGACATGAGTTCTAAAGAATATGATCTGTAGTCAATTAATTGAAGCACATCAGAATAGCTAGAATGACAGTCATATGCACCTTTATTAAATTGAGATTGAGATTGTTGAGATAGGCTTGAAGATAGGCTTGTTCTGGCCCTTTATACAAGATATTATTGGATTTTCATTCTCTTTTGAATCAAAATTACAGGCCAACATCATACATACTTCATCATACATGCTCTTTGTTTGAATGAGCACTTTTCATTGATCATTTGAGATCACTGCCTGTCAGTGTCTTGTCTTTACTACCACGCATAATTGGAATTTCATTCTCATTCAAAGCAGCCTGTACATCTGGTGAAGGAACTAAGGTTAAAGCCTTTCTGTGTGTGTTCTAGCACTGCCAATCCTGCACCTGACCGCAGCATATCAGGTTTCAGGTCTTTCCCTGCCTCCCCCACTTTTGCTACTGAACTCATCTTATTTTGTAACCGAAGGCGTTTCTTAACTAGCCAGCATATTCAAAGAGGCTCGCCAGATCAGAGAGGGATGTAAAATGTGGAGCGCTTTGGGTACTAATGCAGGAAATGGCAAGAACATCTCTTAAGTGAGCATTGGCGGTCCCTCGTCCCAGAACTGAGAACCATGGCATTCAACACCACTATTCTTTTCCCGCTGAACCACAAAGCCACCAAATACCAAACAGGCCAATATGTCTCTCGACCGGTCTAAATGACATTTAGTAACTGGGCAACACTGCAGATTAATGCGATTTGTGACTATTAAAATTGAATGGCTTTGCCCAAGGGGGAAATCCAGCAGTAAGCCCTTTTGGAGCGAGATCAATGTAGCCAGTGAGTTTTGAGGTTGGCCGTCATGAATTATGCCTCAGTAATCGCTTTATTAACTATGTGGCCGAGTGTGCATTTTTAACGGGGACGATAAATAATGCACTCTATGTTATTCGGCGCTGCACGCACACAAACAAGGAGAAATATGAGACGAGGACGTGGCATCAAGCGTTACGACAACAAGAGTAAGACATTTCCATTTCATGTTTTGCGGGAATGAAAGAAAAATGACCCTCATCCGCATGGCGGTTTAGAGGCATAAAACACCCTGCTAAGGAAGCGGTTGGAAAACGAGTGTGCTACCAAGGTGACACCCGACGCAGCAGCAGAGGACCCAGGGCTTACTAACTCTGCGCACGAATGCAAATGAGAATCCCTGAGGGGCTCGATGAAAGAGCATGAATACATCTCCGATGCCTCTGACAGCAAAGGAGGTGGCTGCTTTCTACTCGTCTTGAGTCGATGAGGCGGGCCGACCGGCCGACTGGGCCTGTCGATGCGACTCCTTGTGAGAGCCAAGGAAACAAAGCACGTTTCTACGCCAACACACTCCCACCCCGGACCCCTGAGGGGTAAGTGTGTCTGCGGCACCGACGCGTCTCTAGAGAGAAATGGAGAGGAGAGAAGAGTGGTGGTGGGGGGCTCATGCTGCTAAATTAGGCCTGGCTTCAGTCAGCACACTGCGGGTGAGCGAGGCTATCACTTTCCCTGGTGGGGGTAGGGGGGCATGTGTGTGTGTGTGTGTGGGGGGGAGGTACGGGACATGAGATCATGGGGGGGGGGGGGGGGGGGGTTGAGGGGGTGGAAGGGTGGGGGGATGGGCTAGACATAGCAGCATCATTTGTAATGGTGCCTGAGCTGCCGTGGTGTGCTAATTGATTCTGACATGTGGAAACCTATATCTGATGGGGTGTATTGATTTTAATTAGTAACAAAAATGCTTAATTATTTACATTCTGTGACTGTGGCCTGAGGTAGAATGCATGCACCATGTTTGAAATGGCTTCATTTAATTGGTGTACTGTTGTAATGTATTCATTTGTCCTGCTTGTTTATTTCAAATGAAACAATGATAAAAGAATTTGATGAGAATGATATTTAAGACAAATATCTCGCTACCTCACTAATCTCACCAATCATTAATCATAATTTATCTCTCTAATCGTTAACTCAATATCTTGCTTATATTGTATTTTAAGTACTGGGGTGCATTTCAACTGTAAAAACGGTGTCAGATTAGCGGACCTTTGATAAAGGTCTGGAACTCGCTGTGGGAGATATTCTTGGCCTGCAGGTCGATCTTGAGTGCCAGCAGCAGGGTGAAGAGGAACTTGTGGTTCTCGTAGAGGCCCCGGGCCGTGTAGCGGAACACCTCGTAGGTGAGGTACTCCATGATGTTGCCAAGGCGCTTGGCGGTGATCTGAGACTTGGTGGACTTCTCCATGGACGTGTCGAAGATGCCCAGGAACTGCCGCAGGGAGGTCTGATACATGATGTTCACCAGGCTCATCTCCACAATCAGGAAGTAGAGGATGCTGCCCCGTGTGGCCACAGGCCGGTATTCCTCCCGCGCAAAGTTGATCTTCACCTCCGTTTCCGCTGCCACGGTTAGCTTTTCACTGACCTTTAGCACACAACATTTCAGAATGTTATTGATAATTGTTAATAATAAACACTGTCAAGAAGGCAAACAAACACATTTTCTGAGCAAACTAAATATGCCTTGAGCAAGGAAAAACATACAGTATGTTATCATACATAACATACTTCAGATGTTGAAGTGTGCACTAAATGTGTATGTGATAAAACATGCAACATAATTCTGTATGCTTGAGCTAACCTAAAGCGTGGCATTCCTTAGAGGAGTATCCAGCAGTTCATACATTTTCCAACACATGTTGAGCAATGCCAGTAGTCCCTCATGAGGATAGGATATGTATGTGTAGGATGCAGAATTAACCTTCATGACTGCTCACTGGTCTCTCCTTCTCTTTTCTTCATACCCTTCACTACCCCACCCCCCAGGAGGCTAACTACCTCTTGCCAACCTGTCCTTGAAAACAAGAGGCTGTTCTTGCCTTTGACTCGCCTGGTGAAGGGAAGGTTAAATAATAATAATGGTTCTCCCTGTGAATGACCATAATGAATAATGTGGCGGCTGAGACCCCTCACCTCCTCCGCCGTCGTCTTGGTAACTTGGAGCACCTCGATGAGGGACTCGTCCTCGACCAGTGAGCCCTCGGTGCTCGTCAGACGGTACAGGAGATTGTCCTCCAGCTCCTGCATCTTACGCTTGTTAGACGTCACCTCCTCCAGGAGCTTCACACGCTCAGACTCCAGCTCCTAAAGCCAAGACATGTCATTCAATTATTTGCATCATTATATATATCTCAGATTGTCCTTAAAATATGTCAGACAGTTAGTAAGTATTAGGTAGTAGCATTAGCCCTATTAACATTATTAGCATTCATATTATACTATTATAATGTTATTATTGATAGGATTAGATATATGTAACTCATTAACACATTTTATATTCAACTTAACATTTTACACTATATACTTTATTTTAAGATAATATAAAAATACAGTTCTTTATTGAAGAGAACAAAACATGGAGTTAATCCTCGCATGAAACTGCAAGATTGTATTTGAATAATGAACAAACATAAATCTATGTGCAGATTTCTTCCCTAACCCCACATAAAAAAGGGAAAATATGGGTTGTTCAATTTACTAAACAACATTCAATTTGAATTACCCAAACTTATTTCTCTTTAAAACATATCACTGTCCTTCCAGGTCCTGATCCTGTCATGTTGTGTTTGGTCTGTGCCATGCGTCCTCTTTCTCTGCTCCATGTTTTACCCATATCCTGCTCTTCCCGGTTCTCATGTGAATTGCCACCGGCACACCTGTGATTGATCTCCTCATCAGCAACAGCATTTAAACTCGGCCCTTTGGCTCACTCATCGCCGAGTTATCTTGCCACTGACTATACGCCTTGCTCATGTGGTCATGCTCTGGTGACTTGCTGGTTTTCAGACTTGGCCTCTACCTCTGGATTAGCCTTATAGTTCTAGATCTCAGTTTTCTTCTTGTGGAGTTTTGGACTGTTTTTCCCTGTCTGGTCTGGGAGTGCCTAGAGTTAGACTCTGTTTTCTGGCTACATTTACATTTTACATTTAGTCATTTAGCAGACGCTTTTATCCAAAGCGACTTACATATGTGCGACTTACAATGTATACACATTTTACATTTACACTGATGGCACACTGCACATCAGGAGCAATTAGGGGTTCAGTGCCTTGCTCAAGGACACTTCGACAGGGAATTGAACTAGCAACCTTCTGATTGCTAAACAACTTCTTTACCTCCTGTACCACTGCCGCCTCTGGCTACTGTCTGTTCAGTTTTTTGACTACTGTCTGTTCTGTTTTCTGTTTACTGTCTGTTCCTCAGAACTCTTAGTTTCTTATTCCTTGTGTTGGATTTCAGGAGATTACAAACTGTGGGCTGACGAAGCGTAATGATTTCCTGGCCTGCCTGACTGTCTGTAGAGGGACTCATTAAACTCCAGTCTCCTTTTACTCAATCATCCTTTCTTGTCTCTGGCCTCACTGGCCGTGATCATAACTTCATTTATGTTTCCTGTTGTGATCACATGGGGGTCTCTGGAAGGCCTTGCTACCCCCCACTTCCTTGTTAAATGGATTCCCAGCAGCCTTTGCTAGAATATTTAGCTTTGATATCAGTGTTTGCCAAAAGTTTTCATTTGTGTTTGTTTACTTTAGTTGTCCTCAGATACCAATACAATTTAGGACACAGGCTGTGTCTTTATGATTTGCCTTCAAATGTGCCAGACTTTATTCCCACCACGAGCATGAGTATTGATAATGCTCAAGATCTCAGTGGTTCCATTATCCTGTTCCTTTGAAGTACAGAGTGATTCTAAATGTTGCAGCTCGACTTATTCAAAATGCATCATTTCTAGAAGCACTGATAGTGCAACATACTAAATACACCCTGAACAAGATTATACTCAGTAAGTGCCTGCCTATTAGACCTGCATAACACTATGAAGTTACATAATTAAAGAAAATAAATCCGCCCAAACTGAAAGATAAACACTGTGTTGATTTAACACATTTCATTAATGTACAACCGATGTCCAAACTACAATTAAGAAAATCCAATGAAATGTTTTATTCAGTGCAGTAGTCCCAGGTTTCTCCGTAAATATCCCCCCTCTGTCAAGGCTTCCCTCTAAATCCACCCCCCTCTGAAATGGATCCTCCCGCCTGGCAGAGCATAATGCCCCTGTTTCTGCCTCAGGGGACACCAGCCTCTCCTCCTCTCCTCTCAGCCTGCCCTCCTCTCCCACTCACCTGCTTCTCGATGAGAATGACACGGCCCAGCAGCTGGTCCTCCAGGCCCCGCATGGTGACGGTGAAGTCCACCACGGCCGTCTTGGCGCTGACCTCGGGTGTGTAGGCCGGGTTGGCCAGCTTGGTGGTGATGTACAGGGTGAAGCCCTTCATCACGTCCACCTCCTTATCCCCCACTTTCACCTGGAGAGAGGAGAGGGTGAGGAGGCGGAAGAGGAGCATTCACTAGGAGTCAATGGGCCGTACCGTACAGTGAAAAAAAAGGGCATGATCATTAGCAGCTGTGATGAACAACTGTGCTGGTTTCGTAGCAGGCTGGCCAGCTGGTGTATTTAACCTTGCCAGTGAAAAGATTCACTACCAAAATACCATAGGAAATGTTTACTCTATGGAAATTGATAGTAATGATTAACTAGGGGTGAGTGCATGTTGCTCTATGTATGGTTCGGTTGTATTTGTGTCATATTTTTATGGAAATGGGTTTGTTTGTGGTCAAAGTCAGTTTTCAATGACAAAACAAATCACACGTTTTTTTTTTTCAAAACGGTTGAATATTTCCTTGCATACTTTGTAGGTGGAGCCGGACTTTATAAAGTTCTTCTCCAGGATGTTATCCAGCACAGGGTCCAACTCTTCCCCTACATCCTCAATCAACAGGGGTTTGCCCAGGGACATGCAGTCTTCGAGGTGGGAGCGGAAGTATTTGTGATTCAAGGATGTGACCTGCGTGATGTGGAGACAAGTACCTTAGAAATAGACTCACACTGCAGTCCCTCCAGAGGGTCAAGTGGGAAAAGGTGCTGCAATTTACTACAAGGTATATGCTACTCAAGGCCAGTTACTATTATAAAATTGTACATTTATTTTTTTTGTCAGGTTCATGTTTCTGAATGAATAGGCTGCATGCTTTCCACAAACAATTGAATTGAATTGAATGTCTTGGATTTAAATCCTCAGAGTCACCATGTAATCACAATCACAGTGTCACAATGTCAATTCACTATTTGGAAATTCAGCTCAAGGAAACGAATGATCTAAATATAAAGCACTGTTGTTACCTGCAGCTCATTGCCGCGCTCACGGTTCTTGATCCAGATTTTGCCCTGCCCCTGTGGGTCGATCAGGAGGGGGTAGCGGGAGGCTTTGGTCACGATGATGCCGTTCTGGATGGAGAGGTCATCGTTGGGCAGACCCTGTAGATTCCACTCTCCGATGGTGGCGTTGTCTACCAGCATGCTGATCACATTCAAGCTCTGGCCATCAACAATTAAAAACAATATCACCACCAAAATGTTGTCAACATATTCCATAAAATAGGACATGTGGATGGCAACCAATAAAATAATTAAAGTGACTTTGTTGTGCAAGTGTATTAGAAAAGCTTTTTATCATTTTTGATAATTTTCTTGTAATACCACACGGAAAAGTTTAATTGTAGAGGACCTTCTCATTTTTTATTTGGCATGTTGATAATTTATCTTCACCAAGATACTTTAAAATGGAAAATCCTGTCATGTAATCTGCTCCACATCATCACCCCCAAAGGGGGTATTTCTGAGGCAGTGCTGTTCCCGTACATACATCACTGCAGGGGATACGGTTGCTGCTCATCTCCCCCCTCCACTGCTGCAGTAGCAGGTTGCGGTACTCCTGATTGAAGGGGCCAGCGTACGACAGGAAGCCTGTGGCCAGCAGCACGTCCCCCACCAAGTGTTTGATCTGGCTTTGGAACTGAGCACTGCTCTCCGTCCAGCGAATCTAACACACACACACACACGCACACACACACACACACACACACACACACACACACACACACACACGCGCGCACACACACGCACACACACACACACACACACACACACACACGCGCACACACACACACACACACACACACGCACACACACACACACACACACACAAACACACACAGACACACACACAGACACACCCACACATAAAAGGCAGGGAAAGCAGCAGATGACCCCTACGTATCTTTCAGAATGTTATTAGTCAGTGAAACATATTTTCACTGGGTAATTTAGGGCTCAAGGGTAATTACCTCCGTACACAAATATGCAGTGAATTTGGCTATAAGCTGTGAGATAAAGACTCACTCTAACCAAACGAATTTAAGGGAGGGAAATCTCCCCCATGTGGTGTGGAACAGTCTTCTGGAATGGAAGCTTCTGGCTTTAGTAGCTTGTATGTAAGTGTCTGGTGAGTGTAATGAAATCAGAGTTCTCATTTCCTTAATGACTGGGAAAATGGAACTCCTCTAGAGGATGGGAGCATCATAACAAACAGCTAAAGTGTATGCTACCGGTTCATGTGCTTTGTCTATGTATGTAGTGAGTGACTACTAATAAACTTATCACTTCCTCTGACTGAATGACTGAATCCCAAACATGGCCGCCGGCTGTGCTCACCTTCTCTCCCCCCAGGCCGTCGATGAGCGTCATGGCGTTGGACATCTTGCGTCGGCAGGCCTCGGCGTCGACCAGCAGCGACTGCTTCTCGCGCATGGCGTCGTCGTACATGGCCTGCGCCTGGTCCAGCTCCTGCTGCTTGGCGTCCAGCTGCTCCTGGGCCGCGGCCAACTCCGCCTGAGCCACTGCCAAACGGGCCTCCTGCAGCTTCAGGTTGGCCTGTGGGCGGAGAAAGGAGACAGACGGGGTGTGAAGAAAACACACACACACACAACACACAAACACGCACAGACAAATACACACACACACACACACACACACACACACACACACACACACAGACAAATGCACACACAAACACACGCACACACACACATACAAAAAAAATAAAAATGGTGCATTCAGGAAGTAAATAACGCCCGAGGCTCTTCTCTGGTTGGCAGGTAGTGGAATGCAAGTGGTGACTAAGAAATCTCAAAGACACCACAGAGACAGGTTCAATTCTGACTCATTTTCATTTCAGAGAGGAAAAGACAGCAGTGACTTGCAATGACAAATACATAACTACAGTTACTTTGGCATGTTTGTTTGCCAAAATCTTGGTTTGGTTTGCCATATCAATTTAAATGATGGGATTTTATTCCAATAAAAAGAAACCAAAATGTCATATTTCCAGTTTATAGAGTTCCTCTGACAGAAAGCCATTTCAGGGCGGGGGAACAGACATAATGCCAGGGCTTACTCTAGAGGCTCCTGTTCCCTGATTTATAGCCTGGGGCAAGTAGGGATTTAACTTGACAAAGACCTGACATTTTTCAGGATGAATGTTCTGGGTTTCACATTACAGATAATGGCCCATTTTCCAATCATGTAGGCAAATCAGTGTAATGGCAACTGTCTCTTCCATGTACTAGGACTCATGCAAAATATCATTTGTCATTTAAATTCACTCGACACGGAGACAGAGTCATAATCACAATGAAGGAGCATTGCAGGTGTGCTGTCGTCGTGGAAGATTTTGTCAGAGGGGGTTTTGAGAAAAAACAGCCCCTTGGATGCGTTCTCAGCAGCGTATGCCAGCCGGCAAGCCAATCAGAATCATGCCGAGCTAACCAAACATGCCGCACACTGGACACTTGCATCGACGCCGTGATTTATATGGCCCACTCACACATAATGCAAAAAATCACATAACAAAAGACTGGGGTCCACTCCAATCCACTCTGGAATGATAAATCATGACTGGCCAGGCGCGTTTGATGAAAACACTCTCCCTGAACACACTCTCTTCCACCGCATTAGATGCCACTGTCTAATAACACACTTCACCCACTCAGCCTTGGCTGCTGATTGGGCCAGGAATGAGGATGTCATATCCAATCTGAAGGGGGTCATGGCTATGTTTTTGTGGTCTTTGTTTTTTTTCTCTCGTTCAAATAAAATGGCTCTGAAATTGCTTGCTATGTTGGCTATTTACTGATATCAAGATGTATTGACTTTTTATGATTTGATGTGCATGTTAATTTTTTCTTTCTGCGAGAAACACATTGGTGTTCAACACTGGCACCACCTTTCTGTGGTATTTGTTCACCAGAGCTAGTTATCTAAGCACATAAAAGCCATAGCCCAGCATTTCACAATTGAAATCCTTCAGAATTTTCTGGATGAGGAATTGATTGATTGGCACGTGTCATGAACAGAAGCAGGCAACAACAACAACATCCGACCTCACCTTTAAAGGCAGCACTTCCTTGTTGATGCTAAAAAAATCCACCATGGCCTCGGTCCAGGAGCACAGGCCAGCGACGTTGCCACACATCCTCTTGGCCGTGTCCAGGTTGTAGTCCTCCATGCTGAGGTACGGAGCCAGTAGCTCCACCACCTCCTCATTGATGGTGTCCTGCCATGAGAAGTGCGAGCAGTTTAATCACAGGAGGAGTTATAATAATGTGATCATCTAAAGTTAGTCTAAAGTAATGACTACATAAATATGATTGAATCAATTATAACAAGGTAACACTTTGTGTTGTATATATCAACAGACATAATCTTGACAAAGTAAATATCCAGGACTATTACTATTTACTATTATATAATATCCTAATATAATATTAATAGTATTCACTATTATATATGTATTACAATACTGAGGTCTGAGGTCTCGTTCTTCACTTTGAAATGTAATTAAGTGTATTGAATTTTGAATGTTGAAGGTGCTGGAGATTGTGCCCTCGCTGTTAAAATAATGGCACGGTACCAAGAATTTGACTTTGGGTGCAGCGTATATCTATATTCTACCCAGTCACAGTTCCTCCCCAGTTCAGACAGGATTATGTAGTGACAGAATTTGTATTTCAGCACTGACAGCCTCTGTAATCCTTTGCCTAGTGTAAGTCAGTGTGAGGGTGTGTGTATCTATGTGTGTGAGTGAGTGTGTGTGTGTGTGTGTGTGTGTGTGTGTGTGTGTGTGTGTGTGTGTGTGTGTGTGTGTGTGTGTGCGCGCGCGAATACCTGTGAGTGTATTCTATGTGTGATTGAGTATGCATCGGTATGTGTGCATTCAAGCGTGCATTTGCCTGTCTATGTATGCATATCTGTGTGCTTGTGTGTGTGTGTGTGGCTTGCACGTGTGTGCATGTGATTCTTCTGACACATTCATCCAAGCGTATGTGAGAGAGGGAGTCTGAGGGATAGTGAGAAAGAGAAAGAGAGAGAGAGAGAATAAACGACAGTGAGAAAGAGAGTGCATGCTTTGACAACTGAACCCCAACCCCCTTCACTCTCCCCCTCCCCCTCCCCCTCCCCCTCCCCCTCCCTCTTTCTCTCTCTCACTCTCTGCATACTGACAAGGGATGAATGCCCAGGGATATTTATGTGCCAGTGTGTGTGATATGCAGGGGCTTTCCACTGGAACTGCTTCTGCAAAAAGGTGAGACATCTCGGGCTCCAGCTTTGAGTGGCCTCTTTACGGCGAGCAGCAGTGGCCACAAAGAACCAGGGGGCTGAATATGGAAGTAGTGAGCTCATCGTCACGGCGATAAGGTCACTGTCACTTGCTTGTGTGCATACTTAAAAGAGGGTAGTATCCTGGCAACAGCCCAATGGTGACACCCACGGGGGATTGAGAGTAAGCCCCTCTGACCTACATCTGTGGTCCCAGGTCCAAACGGCACGAGTTTCAAACAACAGGGAAGGCAAAGATGGTGAACATGTAAAACCACTGCTTTTGGTTTGGAAGAATAGGTATAGAGGCCTAATGTGCCGTCGAGTGAGTCTTTAAATCGCAAATGTGACCTTTACCAAACATGCAATACTTAACAGTGTATGTGTGAGTGTGTGTGCGTGTGTGTGTGTGTGTGTGTGTGTGTGTGTGTGTGTGTGTGTGTGTGTGTGTGTGTGTGTGCATATGTGTGTGTATGCGTGTGTGCGTGTGTGTCCCACCTTGTTAAAGTTGAGGAGCATGCTGAGGAAGGCTGAGTTGTTCATCAGCTTCTGGGCTTCAGCCCAGGAGGGTCTGAGACAGGGCCGCTCAGGGTCCATGGTGACAACATCGACCCGCCGCTGGAAGAGGATCAGCACGGCGTCCATGATGCGCATGATCAGGTGCGGAGGCTTCCCCAGCTTCCGCACCGTGGCGATGTCCGACGGCTTTATAGTCTAGACAAGAGAAGGAAACACTGATCAATGATCGGTCATCTACGATGGGATGATGAACACTGTAATAAAAAACATTATAACCACTGTGATGTCTACATGAGTGTAATTTTAATTTAATGAAAACATATGCAAACTAGTTAATTTGTGATAAAAAAGGGTATTTGTGCGATTTACTATTTAACCCTATTTAAACCGGTTACTGCTCACTTTGAGCTTCAGTAAATAGGCTACATAATGATAATTATAGGCCTCCGAGGCACAATAAAGATGACAGATAGCAGTAGATAAAACAAGAGTAAATCTGTATTTATGTGATGTAGGAAGCGCTTTCATCTGAAGCAACTTCCAATATACTATTATGTGTGTCTTTTGGGAAGTGAACCAAAGAACCATAGAACACTAATACTGTGTACTATATATTTAAGTGCGCTAGCTTGGACAAACCCTGGGTGCATACGTCCAGGGAAACAAAAGGCTGCATACCTGCAGGGCAGCCTCTGATGCTGCTAGAGCAGGCTTGGCAGCTTCCAGCTTGGACTCTGCCACCTTCTTGTCTCCCTCAATCTCGTCCACGATGGCCTGGGCCTTGTCTTTGACCTTCTGCACCTGGGCCTTGACCTTCTCTGCTGCCTGCGCTTTGACGGCGACCTCTTGAAGGACCCCGTCGGCCTTTTGAGACGCCACGGCCAACTCCTGCTCTTTCACCGCCAGCTCTTTGGACAGCTGACTGATTGACTGCTCAGCCTCCATTAGCTTGTCCAGGCCTGAGGACACACAGAGAGAGGGGGAGGGGAGTGAGAGAAAGAGAGAGAGAGAGAGAGAGAGAGAGAGAGAGAGAGAGAAAGGAAGAGGTGTCTGACCTGCTTTTTTCTCTACTAGAGTCAGAGGAAACTATGGCAAATATGGAGAAAGACGTTTAATGTTGCAATCCTGTGGGACATGCTCACAAGATTACCTGTATTCATACGTTCAGCCAGCACTTCTACGTGAGCTATTTTCTCCGAGTAGATAGCCTGGTAGCCTTTAATAAAGGACAGGTAGGATTTGGGCGTCACGTAGGTCTGCCGTCGGAAGCGCTGAAAGTACTCCGTGCACGTCTCCGCCACCATGTCCTGGAAGGTTCCCATGGTGCCCACCACGCTCTGCTTGACCTCGTCCGTGCAGCGGAAGGCGTAACTGGCCAGGAAGTGCTGGGCGACGGCCACGAGGGCGTCCCGGGGCCACCGCTGGAACCAGTCCACCGTGCAGCCGGAGATGAGGCCCGGGAACCTGAGCGCTCGCGAGCGCAGCTTCTCTCCCACCGGCGAGAAGCAGAGCGCCACGTGCAGGTTGCTGCGCACCCGCGACAGGAAGTAGTCGTACAGGTTCTCGGCGGTGGGCGGGCGGCGCGGGTGCTCGCGCTTCATGGCGGGGATGAGGTCCTGGGTGATCTCGTCCATCTCGTCGCGGGGGAACAGGTTCGACACCTCGCCGGACGCCAGCACGTTGTTCATGTACTCCAGGAAGGCCTCGTCCTTGATGTCGTTGTCGGTGAAGATGAAGGTCACGCCCTTACCCTGCTGCCCGGCGATCCGGTACAGTGTCTTCAGGTCCTCCATTAGGTTACTGACATTGTAGGTTCTGTACACAGAATGGAGTGAGGCCATATACATAGATCTTCTAAAAGACATCTCTGGCTAAGGTGTAACCTGAGATTAATATAATTAGATATTTTAGATCAGTAGTTACTAAGAGAAGTACACCTTTTTGTTTTTGAGGTAACACTCTGGACAATTACACCAACAACCCAGAATCTTGACCTAATGTTGTTACCAAATGTGTGTCTGTGGGAGAAAGCAAGTACCGTGTGAGCGTGATCTGGAAGCTCTGGTATCCAGCGACGAAAGAGGCTAAGCGAGTGAGGCTCTGCTTGCCTGAGCCCCCCACCCCCACCAACAGGGCATTACCCTGGGGGGTGCGTACGATCCGCGAGATCTTCACCAAGTGGATCATGGCATCCTGGTGAACAGACCCACACACATTTTTAAATGACATTTTTGTTTTTTAAACATCTGGTTTTCCTTTCTGATGTCTTGACTTTAACTTGCTACCAACCTACAAAGGGATTTGTGTCAATGGATATATTCTAATCACATTCATAGTTTCATTCTCACTTTTGAAAAAAAAGCAGGTGGATGCTAACATGCTACAAATTGTTGACACCATTGCCAGTGCAGTCCCTACATGAGAGCCCTCTTCCTAACCTTGAAGAAGACCAGGTCCATGGCGTTGCCTCTCACGGCTTCATTGTACTGCTGCAGGTAGAGACCCAGCCGCTCTGACAGCGCCTGGAAGGAGGGGATAGGCTCGTACACCTTGGGGGTCTCGGGCTCAGCGTCGTCAGGCTCGTCTCCAGTGGTGTCTTGGGCGTCACGCAGGAAGTCCACAAAGTAGGCGTCCGCCTGGGCCTGCTCCATCCAGTCAGCTCCATGGTCCTCTGTCGCAATCTGAAGATCAAAGAGTACGAGGCACTGTGAATTATTACATTTCGGTTTCATTTGATTTGCTCCTATGATGCCATTAACAACGAACTACTTCATGAAGCCATACAGTGGACAGGGGAAAGTGCAGATTCAGATGGAAAAAAGTGCCGTTATGTCTTGGCTGAAACTACAGGCACTTACTTACTGGCTCAGCAGACAGCTCTCATTATTTCCAATACTTTGTCCAAAACGTCCGGAAATCCACAGTGACACAAAATACTGCTGAGCCAAGCATTTTCCAAACTTAGTTTCATCACTATCACCTACCAGCAGCCATCCCTCAATCCATCCATCCACCCCTGACACAAACTCAGTGCCCAAAGATCATCATTGAGTGAAGGGCTGGGTAATTAACAGACAATTTACAAATGACTCCATTTCTTCCACTTCCACTTACCAACCAAACTTCACTTAGTGCTGTAAATTAGGCATGTCTGGTTGTGATTGCAATTGTTTAAATATCACAAACAAAACAGAACTTGCCTCCATCACAAATTTCATCTAATAATCTATTAATGTAACAATTAATTCAAAAACATAATAATCTATTAATGTATTAATATCATCTAAACAGATTATAATTTTTGCCTCTGTTATCCATTATCCTGAAAGCATTTACTAAAGTCGTGTTTTAAAACTAATATACAGTAAGAGAATATAAGAATATATAGAATATAAGAGATATATACTATATGAGTATACATATACTGTATATAGATATAGAAATAGAATATAAGAGAAATGTATCAAGGATTTATTTTCACTGATTTGAGGTCATAATCCCCAGGCCTAGTCTGAGGTGTCACTGACACTCACCCGTGCCACAATCCCATCAAAGATCTCGGTGTCCTTGAGGTCGACGAAGCGGTCGGCGACGACGCGGCAGCACTCGTGCCTGAAGAGAGGCATTAGCACAGCGGGCCCCTGGCACACGTCCGCCCGCACCGCCAGGATGCCCTGCCAGATCCGACTCAGGTCCCGCAGGTTGAACACGTAGTGGAACTTAGCCGGGGAAGGCAGCATCTGATAACAGATGTTCACTTTGAAAAGTTTTCAGAATGTGTTTATAAGCTTCATTAATGGTAGTATGTCTGGTCTGGATTATAAAATATTTTTATGAAACATATTTCGTCATATTAATCAATTCTGTTGATTCATCCATACTTTATGGATGTTTATACATTTAGCAGACACACTGCAGTGACTGCAAACATAAAGTACTTCTGCCAGTACACCAGTAACTTGATGTTCTGAATGCTGCTCATGCCATTCCTTATTATCTGTTCAATGAGGTTTTCTATCAGCAGGCAAGCCAAGTGGTAAATGTCTCAATATCTAAATTTAATCTCATACCGGAGTGACAGGGACTGCAGTCAGACTGCTGAATCAGATTTAACAAGAGCATAAATTATTATGTTGCAACTTCTCTGAATTTATTTTTCAGAAGTGTTTGATGAGGCACAGATTCAAGGCACACCAAGGGATGAATTCATGGTTAACCTGAAGGTAGGAAACCGTCATGTTTCAGCTCACAAAAGGCATATGATTCACACACACACAAACTTGATTAAAGTCAGAGTTTCATATTTCTCTATCAAAACTGAAGGTAGTGTAGTGACCTTGGCTTTGACAGCTTGCCACACTCTCCTGGAGGTGGGCACCAGGGCACTGGCCAGAGCACACACCCCCTCGGAGAAGCCCCTCTCTGGGCAGAAATAGCCCTGCGCCAGGGTGTGGAAGATCTTGTCGATGGAGGAATTGGAGGGCAGGGTGCAGTTGAAGATGCAGAACTGCCTCTTCAGCCGCTGGGGGATGTCGTTGCGGCCGCCCCCCGGGTGGATCATGGCCGCCACCAGCTGCACGTCCACCACGGTGGTGAACTCGCCGGGGCGCTCCAGGCTGTAGAAGCCCCCCTGTTCCATCAGCTGCCGGACTATCTCATTTGTGATCTGGAGTTAAGGAAGCGCAGACGAGAGCTCTTTAGATTCAATATTAGCATATAGCACATGGTGTCATTTGTACAATTTGACATGAAAAGAAAAGAAATGTAAAGTCATTGACTAAAAAATTACAAAAGGTTCTGAGAAGGGTGAGTTCATACTTTGAATACAAATGTTCATGCATAGTCATACCAGACATCAAGGTCAGGATTTTTCCTTCATTAGGAAACATTTTTGGTAGATGTCAAAATGACCTTCTGGGCTGCCATGTCACTCAAACTATAATGACTCATGGTTCAAATGTGTGAAGTGATTATGGGAATTACAAGGTCAGTGATAACGTAACACACGTATCAGACGTTTGAAATAGTGAACATAAGCTGGTGTTTCTACACCCTCCACTCAGTTCATACGCCACTGCTCACCTGGTCTCCCCACTCATTGATAACAGGCATATTAATATCATCCACGAAGACGGTCATCCTCTTTCCAGCAGGCGGGCCGTAGGTGCTGCCCATGCGTTTGTCTATGTAGCTCTCTATGGTCTGCTGAAACATGCCGGGCAGCGTGGCCGACGAGAAGTTGAAGCTCTTGCTCACATGTCTCTCCGGGTCATACTTACCGGTGTAGCCCTGAAGAATTACACGATGTCTTAATATCAAGTAGTACACTGTAGTTGTACAATATTTGATTTCACTATTAGTGATATTAGAAATGCACTATTTCATGCAGACAAAAAAGCAATGAAGCAAGGTATAATTTCAATAGGAATGTCAGTAGAACCTTGATCATGACTGTTTTGGCAGTGCCTTGTTCACCAATGAGCAGCACTGCTTTGCCCTGTTGCATGATGGTCCGCATCAGGAAGTCCGTTCTGACGTTGTCAACGTTAGGCACAAGGATGGAGGCATAGTCAGGAATAACATCCTTAGGATATTTGTACTCAGGGACCTAAGCAAGGAAAAAGATTCAGTTTCAGGATTTGTATTCAGGCTCTGCAGTGTAGGAAAACATACTCAGGACACAACTAATGTGAATGTGACTCTACAATAGGCTGAGATCTAAGGACATAAAAAAAGAATAATCATGTCCACATATTTCAGTTGTAACTAAATCTTGCCAAATCATTGTTCTAAAAGAAAGGGTCAGCATAGGACTAAATTAATGTGATCTGAAAATAATGCTCTGTGAACTGCATTCATCAGTGGAAAACATTTAAGACAACATTAACATCTAGAAGAATAAAATAGACTGAAGTGCTCAAATCAAAATCCACACAACTACAGCACCTTCTTGGACCAATGGTCCCACTCTCCGGCCTCGTTGACCACAAACTCAAATATGGTCTGCTCCTCCTGGGTGTGAGGCAGACTCAGTGGGGACGAGTGGCCCTTGAGAAACACCTCCAGCTTGGCCCTGTCGTCCAGCTCCAGCAGGGCCCCCGCTGACCACATCAAAGCAAACACAAACAGCCGACTAACGTGACCATGAGCGGCGTTCCTCTCTTCGGCCGAAGGCAGCAAGCCCTTAGGGATTCAAAAAAACAAAACAGCTTGGAATCCCTGTAAAGTTTAAGCACAGGGTCTGAGAAGCTGATAAACAGAAATGTGAATTTTCTTAAAACTTTTGACTTGTTATTGTTCTTTAATGACCTGCAAGAGGTCAAGTGTCTGCTTGATGTACATGCACTCCAGGATTTGCATTTTTGGAGAAACCACAGTGAATATGAAGTTAATTAGGTCCTGTCAGAGAAAGCAGATGAAAAAAAAATAATATGAACGGTGCCTGGAATCACAAGTCAATGCTAATTGCACAGTATTATACATTCCTAACTATTATAAGTTATAATTTAAAAACTACAATTTAGACAAGGACTGTCTCTAGATGGATGCTAGAGGCAAGATAAGATATACTGATATCTGAGAGGGACAATCCTCATTTCCATAATGCTTTATGCCACAAAAAAATTTCATTATGTGGAGTTCCACCCCCTGTAACCTTTTCCATTTGGATGAAGTCTCTCTGGCATTTAAAAAAAACCAAAAATAAACTAAATGTGCTACTTGTTATTCCCTGACCTGGTAGATGTTGTTGAAGCAGTTGAGCAGCACGTCTGCCTGAGCCGGTGGGATCTTGCGAAGCCACGCCTGCAGAATGGGCTGCCAGTCGAGCACGGAGGAGCTCATGAAGACCATGCCGTTACGGGACACGGTGGCTGGGGAGGCGTTGTCAATGTTGTGGGGCTCAAACACAACCTTACAGTTGGGGGCCATGGGGATGCGATCTCCATTGGCCAGGGTCAAGGTCTTGTTGTCATCCAAGACTGAGTTCAGGTTCTCAATCCAGATAGCATCAACTGGACCATCCAGAACAATCCATATATGTTCACCCTAAACAGCATCATGGGGAAATGCACAGATTATACCATCACTTTTGGTAAACATAAACATGTAAACACAACTTCACAAACACAAACTTATTTTGCTGATTGTGAGCTTATCTGAACAAGGACAATGCAGTAAACACGGCAATATTACTTCTAGTCATTGCACGTACATGAGGCTGATGCAAAGCTGATACAAACACATGGTTCTTCTCTACCAGATGAAAAACCATTATTAAACTATTCAATGCTGAATATGGAGCTTCTAGCCCGTCTGTGTAAGCCTTCAGACCTTCTTTGCTTTGAGCGTTTTCCTCCACAGCGTGGAGAAGACGCCATCTGTCCAGTCGTTGGTGGCCACGTCCAGCGTGCCGAACATCTGCGAGGCGGTGATGGCTTTGGGGTTCATCCGCATCTCTTTGTGGGGGGTGCCGCAGTCTGTCATGGCCTTCATTAGCGTGTGGATGCATGTGGTCTTCCCTGTGCCACTGGGGCCCAGCGTCATCATTCCTACAGGCCAGAGGAACACAGCATGGCCAGGCTAGACTTTACTGTGTGTATATAGCATCTTGAAGCTCCATGTAGTTTATGTATGTATTTTTGTAGGTATATTACCATAAAACATTACCATAAAAATAACACAATATATCTATATCAACATAAATAACATAACCAAAGGACATACATCATAGATAAAATATAGAAAAATAACAAATACAAGTCTGCTACAAGACCACTGGGTTAGGATAATGAACAACATAGCAGTAAAACACATTGGTTAAATGCACTTTACCGGCTATAGAATGGAATTACACTGTAGTTAAATGCATCCTAATGGTTAGTGAAGTGGTCTAACCAGTGGTTAAATGCACTCTATCGGTTAAAATGGTGTTTAAATATGCTCTGTAGGTTAAATGACCTCTGTGGGTTAAGATGCATGGTGGTTAAATGCTGTCTATAGGGTGAGATGAGCTGCTCACCGTGTCTGACGAGCTGGGTCTCATAAAGTTGCACCAGCTTGAGCACCCAGGGTGGGTGGAAGATGAGCCCAGCCTGCTGCGTCTGCGCCTGGATGGCTGCCTCCAGCTCAGGGTAGCCTGCCTTGTCCAGGGTGATGCCTGGGAACAGGTCGTTGATGAGGCTCATGAAGAGAGGCTCGTCTTCATCCACCTGAGGCGACGCATTATTACCCAAAGGCATTTCATGCATGAACAAGAATTTCAGTAATAATATGGTAAATTAGCAATTCACAAATGTGAAATGCACTCGACAAACAAAACCATGAAGATGGATAAAAAGCAGTTACAAGAAAAGCAGAAAGAAAGAGGAGGAATAAAGAGAGAGAGCGATTACATCTAGAGCAATTAGACACTGCTGTTAACAAGTTAACACTTGTGCTGCCATTTTGAGCTAGCAGACATGAAGTACCAGTTTGGAGAGGTTCATGTCCCGCAGCACCCTCATGACCACGGTCTTCTCAGACTCCGTGGGGTTAGCCCTCTTCACCGCACCAAGGGTTCTCAACACAGACAGAATGTTCCTCAGCCCAAAGTCATAGTGAACCTGCACAGACAAACATTATGATTTCACAGCCATGGTCCACATTATTAAGCACAGCAATACAGATATTACAATAACATACTAACTATGCGATTATTAGTCTTATTCTTAAAGGCGTGAGAGGGAAGGGGGACTCTGTTTCACCTGTTTGGAGAGTTGTTCTTCACACAGCTTGTACAGGGTGTAGAACTTGCGACTGAGGACTTGGTTGTCACGGAAACCGGCGCTGGCTAGCTTGACTCTCATGATGATGGCCCTGTCAGGAACCATCATGGCCACGGTACGGAACTGGATCTTCAGGTTCTCAGGGAGCTCCTGACGGCCGGCGTACCCTGGGTTCTGTCACAATCCAGACAGAGTTGGGATGACTCTTCCTCTCTCTGCTATTACGCATTGTCCCTTTTTTCATATGTATTACTCACAAACAAGACTTGAAACATGTCCAAATTGGGTGTTTTTTTGTATATAAGTCTCTACTTTGAGGTTAAAGTAACGCGGCATAGCTGATAACAACATTCTTAATGATCTAGGGATAAATATTACTATTGTCAGTCTCTAAATAATAGCTTGTGGCTGGGCTGTAAAAAAGTTACCCATGTTTATTTCTGACTTCCTCACCATGGTCAGGAAGATTCCAAACTCTTTATCCATGTCCACCACGTCTCCGTCTGTGAAGATGAACTGAGTTTTTTTGTTCTTTTTGCACTGAAGGACAATGTAGATCTGCTGTGCCGCCACGGACAGGACGGGGAGTTCAATGCGGTTAAACTCATCGAAGCACCCCCACGCTCCTGCCTGAGCCAATCCTGTTCAGCAAACAGAGAACTCGCATTACACCTCTGACCAATCAGCATCTCTTGTGTACACAAAGCCTGATGTAAACACCAAGAATAACATGTTGTGTTACAGATCAAACTCTGTTCTTCAATGTCGCCATCACACATTTAACTACATTTGGGTGTTTGATCATCTTGTATACAATATTGATTGCTCTTTAATCTTTTATCAAAAACATTCACAATCGTTTGTATTTGTGTCTGCATACCCAGCATCAGAATGATGAGAAGTTTTTGTTTTTAATCACTGACTTCGCTGAAAGTAGGGCATGATGTTGAAATCTGAAAGTACTTTCAACCCGTTCTGAATTAATAACGTTTTTTTTTTGCAATTTCATCCATTATTTATAAAAAGAAGAAAACATTTGTTGAGTCAGCGCAGCGGTCTCAGATGCAAGATTTTTCTATATTCTATCTAAATATTTGCAGGTTTACCATTTTACACTGCAAGTAGCTTTACCAGCCTAACAATCTGTTCACTCACACAGGTGGATCATTAGAGGCAACCTTTTTTGATGTGATAAACTGAAAATATATTTTTAACTTTGACCTTGCCTATTTGGAAAAGGTCTATAAAAATATAGGAAGCACACTTGTCATGAACATTACTTGCATGATATATCTGAGGTAAAGAGCTATATATGTCGTGCTAAAATGGCATTATACCCTTCAACATGGAAGGTAGGTCATACATAAAACATCGTTTTTCAGTCGTTGTACATGAAAGGAGCCATAATTATGTGTGGTCACACACTGTTATCGTATTTACTAAATAACATTTACAGACTTTTTCCAAACGGGTGACATTTTTTTGGGAGGGTTCTGATGGGTACCCTTGTAAATGCGGCCCAGTCCCCTGTAGTCCATCTGGTCGGAGCAGTTGAAGACCACCACGTATTTGCCCAGGCAGCGACCCATGTCCTTGGTGGTCTCAGTCTTCCCTGTCCCCGCTGGGCCAGCAGGGGCTCCACCCATACTCATGCCCAGAGCCTGGGCCAGCGTGATGTAACATCTGAGAGAGGGGGAGAGAGAGAGAGAGAGAGAGAGAGAGAGACAGAGAGAGAGAGAGAGAGAGGGATTATGTAGGAGGAGAGAGACCGGGGAGAGAGAGAGAGAGAGAGATAGAGAGAGATTATGGAGAAGGAGAGAGACCAGAGAGAGAGAGAGAGAGAGAGATTATGAAGGAAGAGAGAGTGAGAGATCGGAGAGAGAGAAATAGAGAGATCATGAAGAAGGAAAGAGAGACCGGAGAGAGATTATGGAGGAGGAGAGAGAGACCAGAGAAAGAGAGAGATTATGGAGGAGAGAGAGATAGAGACAGAGAGAGAGGGGGAGAGAGAGAAGATAACAGATAACATAGATGGAAACGAAAGAGAGATGCACAGAGTACACAGAGAAAGGGTTGAGATTGAGGAAGGAAAGCAGAGGCGGAGTGAGAGAGAGCAAGCGAGGAAATATGAGATGAAGGAAAGAGACAAGGAGAAAGAGCAGGACAGAGAGGAATGAAGAGAGAGAAAGAGAGCGAGAGAAAGAATGAGTGTTGAAGAACACGCAACAATGAGCAAGAAGGGAAGGATAGTGTGAATGAGAAAAATAAAGAGTTAGTGAGACAGGGAGAGAGTGAGGAAGAGAAAAAATGGAATAAAGAAGAAGTTGACAGGGAAAGGAGGAAGGGAGTAAAAATAACGCTGATTCTCTGACAAGCTGTGATTTGAGAAAGTCAATTCGTTTTGATATGGGAGACACAAAATGGCATTCCTGATTAAATAGGTCATTCTCATTTAATGTAATACAGAAATCTGCACCTAATTCATTTATTTATTTATGTTTACGGGGGCTTTCTTTGCATCAATATATCTTTTATGATACAAGGATAAATCATGGATGAGGAAAATAACACATGAATATATTCATGGTCTGCCTTCTATATACTGCAGATTGTATAGAAATACTGAGGTGAATTCAACTCGTCACTCAGGTCAGGAAATGTCTGATACGTCAAAAAGTGAAAGGAAGGTGAGCAGAGGAAAGAAGCTGTGCCTGAATCCTGCCGTGGCAGTGGACCGAGACGGGTCGAATGTTTCTCATCACGCCGTCTTTTATTATTCATCTGATGTAAGGGCATTTGGTAGTGGAGAAGTCTGTATCTATAGAGATATTCAGCCTTCCCATCTATCAGAGACAAGACTGACAGGGCGCAAACACACGCACACACACACACACACACGCATACACACACACACACACACACACACACACAAAGACACAAACACGCGGTGCGCACATGCAACTGCAGACAAACAAAGTATCTGCCTGGACAAATATTCATCCATATGTATAGACACACACACACAAACACACACACACAAACACACGCACACAAACACGCACGTGCGCACATGCACACGCACACACAGACAAACAAAAGTATCTGTCTGTATCATCCATATGTATAGACACACCGGAAATATTCACACTCACGCAGACATACAGTATATGCACCATAGCACGCACACACACACACACACACGCACACACACACACACACATACGCACAGATACACACACACAGATACACCCACACACCTGTCAGTGAGTGGGGTGATGACAAGCCTGTCGGTGCAGCCCAGGTACTCGTTACAGTAGTCAAACTCCACATCCGTGATCTGAATGAGGCACCTGTCCACGTCCTCAAGGAAGTAGAAGCGTGATTGTTTCTGCCACTCAAAGTCAGACGCCGACCTAATGTTCATGCGCACCTGATAAGGGGCAATCAGGGAGAGAGAAAGAGAGACAGAGAGAGAGAGAGAAAGAGACAGAGAGAGAGAGACAGAAAGAGAGAAAGAGAGACAGAGAGAGAGAAAGAGACTGAGAGAGATAGACAAAAAGAGAGAAAGAGAGACAGAGAGAGAGAAAAAGACAGAGTGAGAGAGAGAGAAAGCGGACCTGTCATCTTCTGATCTGCATTAGCCTATAGCAAACTCATAATTCAGTCATTCAACCACATGATGGAAAAGGTACAGTTCATTCTCCATAAAAAATGTGTTCTTTGGTCTTACATATAGCGCACCCCTATGGAAAAGATACAGTATCTAAAGCTAAACAACAAGGGGATCCAAACAGTTCAAAAAGGAACCCTTTGTCAGACGGACCTAAGTAGACCAGTGGACTGAAGGAACCTTTTCTGAAAAGTAGGAAAATGTTCGGATACTGCAAAAATAGTTACTGTTTCACCAGATTCCATCAAAATGAACTTTAGTAGCAAGACAAAATACACCAGCATTAAGAATTCACACTGTTCTCAGTTTCACATAAAGATGAAACCAGTATTCCATGCAATATTAATACAATTACTGTTAATTGAATATTAATTCACTTGAGTGCACACATGCTTAAGAAGAAGTTGCCTAAGAAGTGCAAAAAATGAAATGCTTATTTTCCTCACCAAATCATCAAAAATGTCCTTCTGGTGCACATGGATGGTGATGAGGGTCTCGTACTTGGTCCTCTCTATCTTGGTTAGATCTCGAGTCGTCATGTCAATCAGCTCGTTCAGGATGTCCAGAAACTTCTGATTGGTTGTCTGCATGATCTGAAGTAGTTGGGGTATTATGGGGGTATATGCATAAATGATATGCCTAAGTGTATATGTGTAAGGATTGATCAAAGGAAGAAACTGGACATATTTTATGCATTTTGCAGTTAAATTGATTAATAACAAAGTGCCTTGAGACAATTTTATTGTTTTGGTGCTATTTAAATTGAATTGAGTGGAATTGAATTAATGAACATTTCGTATTAGGTTGATTATACGGACATTTCACTTGGGAAACACCAGTGCTTGCAGAGCCCACACAGCGGTCACATGACACACATGGCCAGAATGCACTCTTTTGTACGGTCTGTAGAAATCCTGACCCAACAGACACATTTCATTTACGAAATCAGTTGTTTCAGTGAATATATGTGACAGACAATTATAAATAAACTTCAGCATTTATTGAATTTATGAATTACATATAATTGCACAGAAGTGGTTTCAACCTTTTTTCCCCCCCTTTTCTGACTCTTTCCTGAAACCCTTCCCTACACTCTCCCGTCCTCTCTGACAAATTGGAACACCCCCTTTACCTCTTTGTCCTCTTTGATGTATTTGAATGCCTACCCCACCTTACTGTCTTCTTTGCAGAATTGGAACACCTCCCCTACCTTTGCAGAATTGGAACACCTCCCCTACCTTCTAGTATGCTTTGCAGAATTGGAACCCCTCTCCTATCTACTTGTTTATTTCACTGAATTGGAACACCTACCCCTACCTTCCTGTCTCCTTTGTTGAATTGCAACACCTCTCCTTTTTCCATCTGGTCTACTTTGCATATTTGGAACATCTCTCCTACCTTCTTGTCGGCTTTGCTGAGCTTGAGTGCCTCCTCAGCATCCCTGGTCCAGATGAGCTGGATGCCCAGCAGGCCCACCTGTGCGGGGAACACAGACTGGAACTCCAGCAGCTTGAGGCCTGCGTCACCGATGGCCATGTGGGCCTGGCGGATGATGCTGTGTATGGTGCTCTTAACGCCAGACAGCAAAAGGCCCAGCCACACCTCCACGTTTCCCTGGAGAAACAGATGTGCTTTACACAGTCAGAGTCTACAGAGACAAAAGTCCACAGAATGAAAAACTGTCCACAATAGAAGGCTGCCCTTACAGATTTGCCAAATTTCCTATTTCCTATTTCCTATTTCTTGTTTCCAGCTTATTTATTGTAAAATCCCTTTTTTGACATGCAAGCTGCAGGGTTTGAATGTACAGTATGTTCACAGAATGCAGCACACCTATTATGTTAAATTAAATAACCTACATGAACACACCAGTCATCAGTAGCTATCTCCCCATACCTGGGCACTGACAGGTTCAGTGAGAGCCACCGTTTCACCCTCCTGGGACTGGAAACTCAGAATCTGGTCGTAGTTTTTCTCATGGAAAACCACTCGGTTCACATTGTCAAAGAGACTCAACAAATGGGCCTGGATAAACACAAGACATGGGAGTGTTGAAGTTCCTTTAACTAACCACAGGGAATAAATATATATCATAATATATAATTATATATATTTCACTCTTCTCCTTCGGCAGGGAAATGTGATAAAGCAGGGAAGAGGAACTGCTGGAGTATAAATTAGTCTAAAGTTGTCATCTCAGCAGTAATCCTCCCCGCGCAACATCAACTTTCACACACACACACACACACACACACACACACACACACACACACACACTTCACAGTTTGAAAATGTACAACTACTCTTCAAAGACAAACGATGAAGACACAGCACGACCAGATTCTTAGTATTTATTGTTACACTAGGTCTCTATTGCTCGTAGCTTGAATTTTTTCTCTCCCTTGTATTTCGCCTATGGACAAAGGCGTCTGCTAAATGACTAAATGTAATGTAATATATCACCCCTAGCATACTATTCCAGGTGAAGAAAACACTGTTACTATTCCAGAGCACCAGAATACATTAGTGGTAATGGGCTCAGACACTTTTGAAAGAAGAAACATCCATCTGAGAATATGATGCAAGAGCACAAAGAAAGACACATAATCTACAACCTCTCAATAAGTTCCGTGTAAAAATCTGTGTATTTTAAATAATTAAGCAGCTCGACGCACCTGGATGGTGTGGGAGTCAGAGGCCTGTCCAAGGATCTCCAGGAGGACGGGGTCGGAGACGAAGAAGAAGCGGGAGAAGACGAGCCTCTTCTTCTCCAGGTAGCCACTCAGGGACTTCTGACACACCTCCAGCTGCTCCAGCAGGTGGGGCAGCAGCTGGCTCAGCGTCTCGTCGCCCACGCTGCACTGCACCACGCCGGGCACCTCGTGGGCACGCTGCATGATCTTCTGCCACGACTTGTCGATGTTCTGGAAGCGCTTAGCCTCCTGTTGGGTGGGGTCATCAGCAAGAGGTGGTTGACACTTTGTTGTCAGGTTTGTTTGAGAGAGATTAATACTGGCTGAAAAACTAGTAGCTCATCAGTATGGTAGTTCATTGTAATTTGTAATTGTAATGTTCTGAGAGCCTCTGACCTTTATATGTTGTGGTCAGAAAATATGATTATAATAAATATTATAATATTAAAATATACTTTCATAATTTTATAATATGGTTTAATATGAACCAGTACAATCTTTCCAGTACATCAATTAATTATTTGATGTACACTGTAGCAGTTGTAAACACATATATCTATGAATATGAATTTATAAAAGTATCAAAGTATAAAAATCATTTACAACTAATATATTGCCAGTTTAACTAGTAGGTGTATAGCTTTGAATGAGACCTGTGGGAGCTGTTTGGCGATGTCTCCGCCCACAAACACGGCCTCAAGGTAGATCCACAGGTTCTGCACCATCAGCCACTTCTCAATCACCTCCGTGGTGTTGGACAGCTTCTGAACCCACTGCTGGATGGTGGGCTTGAAGGGGACGTTGTACCTGTGTCAAAAGGTAAGAGACAACAAACATTTAGCAATATTATATAATAAACCATGTATAATTTGCTGCAGACATTTCACTAGGCAGCATTGTTTATGCGTCAGTAAGTTAAATTGCCCTTTACACAGTATGCATTTTACATATACATTGGAATTGATTGACAGTTACCTGAAAACAGTGGCGATAATTCGTTTCTCTACAACTTCTACATTACTCACTATTTCATAGCACATGTTAGACTCAATCAGCACAGCACTAGCAGTTATGAAAGGTCACTAGCAGATATACTAGTTCTCCAGCGATCAAAAGCATCATGGCTGTATGACAGCACTGCATCACCTGTTACTCATAAGGGAGGCTAGGATCATTAGGCTGTCCTCCATCAGGGCCACCTTCTCTGCAGTGTCTGAGCCCTTCAGCAGCAGTTCCCCTCGGTTCCTGAAGGGGGCAAAAGTGAACGTGTGGCTACTCCACTCGGCCACCACATCTTTCAGCTTGGCCTCAATGTCCCGCTCCTTCACGGCACTGATGCAAACATCCTGCATGGGAAATAATGTGTAAGAATATGTGTCACCCTTTCCTCACCTTAACCTCTTAGAGCTGGTATCAGTTATGTCTAGGTAACAGACTGCCTATAAATGTCTTTTGGTAGTCATATAAGTTACTGTGTGTTCTTGTGGGTACATCAAATGTCCTCATTACCTCAATATCCTCTTTGTACTGTAGTAAGGGAGCCTCCATAATGTTTCTGAGAGAGAAATTTGCTGAGTCAACATCGAAGCTGTGGCCTGTGATGTCACTCAGGCGTTGCCAGTGTCTGCCCATCATAGCCTACAGAGCAGAGGACCAGTGATATCAAAGAGGAGCGGGGGAACAGATGGAAAACGGACCGTGTCCCACACCATCTAACCACTGCCATATAGTTTCAACAGTCTTTGCCTAAATGCTACCATGTAATGTAAGAGTATCAGTGTCTCCCACCTTGTTTGCCATCATGTAAAGGAGGGGGCAAGTCTCGTTGAAGTCATCGATCTTCTTCTTCAGGTCACAGAAGGCCTGCCATTCCTTCAAGGCTTTGGGGAGCTTCCGAATGCTTAAAAGAAAGAGAGGGGTGAGAGGTCACAGGGATATTCCAAAGACTGTTCAATTAACCATAACACAAGAAAACAAGAAAGCAACAAGAAAGCATATGTTATTTACACATGAATGTAAAATTGAGCAATAAACATTTAATTCACAATTGCACAGTTATATATAGTTGTAAATTATAGATAAGATATGTTATGAATGTATTATTATTGCAAAATCAAGCATAACTGTTGGCATATTTCATTGTAAACATACAGCATATATGTGCAATGCCACACTGTCTATATGTGCAATGCCACACGGTCTATACTGTATGTGCACTATACTATACTATCCTATCCTATACTATACTATACTATACTATACTATACTATACTATACTATACTATATGTGCAATGCCACACTGTCTATATGTGCACTATACTATGTGTGCACTGGCACTCTTTCTGCATAAACATTAGGGTGATTTACCGATTTTGAAAGTCTTGGAGTTCACTGTTGATCTTCTCTATGTTAAGGTCAGCCCATTGAATATCATAGTAGCCATTCACACTGTCAATGACGGAGTTGTAGAGGCCATAAAGCTTGGACAATAGAGATAGCTCTCTTTTTATGCGCTGAAGGTCAGGATATTCTGCAAGAGGCATAAATTGCATTGAAAGGATAAAAAAAGCAAACCTCAAAAACATCATTAACTTGCTATGCACTGCAAAATATATTTGGACAGATATGGCGTTTCATCATAACATTCAAAAGATGAAAAGTACTATACAGAGGATTTTTTCTGTATTGTGATTAAAAAAAAGAAAAGCCAGAAAACGTAGAGTGCTACAGGTAAAATGGTGAAAAGTCTTTATTTCTCTTTTTGTCCCATATGTTATTACTGACACAATTAATGTATTAACTGTGTTAAAGTATGATGTCACAAAATCAACAGCATTGCACATTCAGAAAAGAAGAGCAGCTGGGATTTCGAGCGGAACGGATTACCTTTGACGGGGAGGCCAAAGAGCTCCTCTCCCCCAGAGAAAGTGATGTATTTCCTCCAGAGCTCGTCAAACTGGGCCTGGAACGCCTGCAGTCGGTCGCTGGCCTCACTCGGCACCAGACCTGCCACTCCGGGACCACTTAGAGCCCAACCGCACCGTACGTCCACAGGGGACCCAGCGGGATGTCCCCACACAAAGGCAAGGTTATTGATTAGAGGGGGGAAACAAAAGGATGGCCTTGTCAATGCTACTGGGGGTCCCAATTAATGAGCTTGTTAGAGGTCTCACTTGGGAGTTGGGAGGACAGAATGAGACTTGCACCCCAAAATGATAGTTTTACACCACGCACAAAAATATATTCGTGTTTTTTTTTGTTAAGCTCTAAAACAACTTATTTTCTAAGAAAAGGCCCATGTTTGGAATCTTTATCATTGCTACCTTGGTAAGAAAAACAACACTGACATTTGAAGAAAGGGTTTTATAATACAAGGAGAGAGAACAGATTTGGCCTACAATACTTGTTGTCAACATGTGTTTCGGAGGGTTGTTCGTAGCACCCCTTACCTGGTGTCGTAATCAGTGTAGAAGCTTTGTACTGTGCCCTGGAAACTCTCCACGCCAGCAAGCAGCTCAGATTTCATTGTTGGCTGAATTGCCACAAGGGTATTCTGTGTCTGCAACACCTTCACATTGAAAGTGATGGGTTTTCCCATTAAATGCCAAATTGTGTCAAATTACAAATTAGCAATTTACAAACACATTAATAGAGTCATTTTTGAGACACTGCTGTTAGTCTTTCAATCTTTCTCCTAGGCAGTGTAGTTTTAACATAATTATACCGTAAAACACAAACTGTTATAGTATAAAATGTCTTATTATATTTGAGATATTTCCTCAGCCCACCAGCGCGTTGAGGTTTTTCCAGGCGTAGGTCAGACTGTCCACCTTCTCTGCATTGCCGTCGCTGAAGTGCAGCTCGTGGCGGTTGAGCAGGGTGAAGGACTCCTCCACGGGCCCGATGAGGGAGTCGATCCGGATCTCCCCCTCCCGCACCTCCCTCAGGGCCGCCATGGCCCCCCGCACGTCCTCCAGGTCCCGGACGGGCCTCTGCAGCTGCCTGTTCAAGCTGTCCACGAAGGCGTAGATCTCGGACATGTTGGCGGAGGCCTGGCGGTTTAGCGCGGCCCCGAAGGCCCTCTTCCAGGCCCGGCACTCCTGGACCAGCGAGAGCTTCAGCTGGTCTGTCTCATAGAGGATGGAGCCCACGGTCCAGCTGGGTGGAAGCTCCTCAATCTGAGCTTCTAGTGTCTGTATCAGGAATAAAGGATGGAGATTCAGGAGGATTAAAGCAACAGTATGCCACTTTGCAACAATTCAGAGGTATGCTTTTATAGGCAACTAGTGGTGGCATCATCTTCAAGTTCATTTTGATGGTGAAGGACTGATAAACACACCTGTTGTTTCCCACTAGCCCTCCAGGATATGCACTATGTACCAAGCAAAAATGTTAGAATGCTTTCACAGCACAAACTTGGCACCTATATTGCCAAAATAACCTAGTTAGCATGTAAGCCAGCTTTTATCACTCTCAACTGGACTGTTGATGGTGACTGCAAGGATGTTGCATGCCTTTAAGATGGTTAGCTCGCTAGTTTTAGAGCAAAACTGCTTACTGCTGCTTTCAGTGGAGACAGATTACACCGTGGCACACCATGAAAGACTCCTCAAAGAGAGTCGATCTGAAAGGAAGTGAATTGTGCTCTAATGCAAATTATAGTTAATGCTTCCAGACTTATTCTTATGCAGTCTGACCTCGGGGCAAGAAAAGTAATACATCATTTGCTGAACAGACATATGCTAGTGTGCTTTGATGTGGTCTGAGCGAGGGACATAAAACCGAACATGAGGCCGCATGACTTACAGAGTATGATGAAATCTGAGCACTGAACTCGGGCAGTGATGGGCTGCTCTCCAGAAACACTTTCACCTGCTCCTCTGCATCCTGGATGAAAGAAGAGAAGGGAGAAGCTTCCTTAAGCTACTATGTTTACCATTAACAAACAGACATTGGTTTAAAGGTAAAATATGTTCTTTTAACTGCTGATACACACCAGTTCAATGAAATAGCAAAGAATATTCATGTGGGATGGCAAGAAAAATGTTGGTTTTTGAAAACACTATTTCATATTGTACCTTTCACTGCTTTATTTGCGTGTGAGTGTGTGTTCGTTTGGAAGTGAGTGTGTGTGTGTGTGTGTGTGTGTGTGTGTGTGGGGGGGGGGTAAACATAAGCTTAATTTTCAGAGAAATACTCCACAGAGACTAACTGACTGTGGAGCAGGTGGGCCCTGATCTGATGATGTCGATGGACAGGCCGACCTGCTCCAGAGTGAGTCACTCTCTGGGGGCCCCTTAATAGTTATTGTGGCCATTACCAGGGCAAAGCTAAACTCAATGCAGCTAGCATCTAGCCACATGTGCAAAAGAAACAGCATTATTTGCAGATAAAGTGCAGAATAAGTCAATATGGGTACTGTATTTTTCTGTATGTAGAGAGTGTGTGTGCAGTTGTAGCACATCGGTAGTGCACAATGTGTGTTTAAACATGGATCATCTATGCTGATTTTGAGCAGAGAAGTAGACATTCTATCAGCCCAAAAGCATACGTAAGCCTCTTATGCAAAGCATGTGTGAGACTGGCTCCAGCTGTGAGTGGTTTGTAAGGGCACCTGGCTCCAGAGGGTGGAGAAGTGGGCCAGGCCCCCCAGCACGTCCCCTGCATCCGCCTTCAGGGAGGACACAAGGGAGCTCAGCTGGACCACCGCCTTGGTCACGTCCTTGTGCTCAGCCAGCTGCCGGTCCAGTGGCTTCAGGGTGATCTGCTTGGGGACGGGCCCGTCGTCCCCCAGGTCCCGTGCTGCCTGCTGCTCCACCTAGTGGTGAGAAATAATATATGCTCCAGTCAGGTTAGGTTACCCACATCAGAGCACAGCCAAACCAAGCAAGCTCTTAGTATTCATTTCAATGGGATCTGGCACAGGATAATGACCTCTTCCCACTGTGAAATTACATAGGGTAACAGTCACTCATGCCTCATGTAGAGGTTGCATGCAACCAATGCATTTGTCATGGCAACCGTAGCAGAGGCCATCATATACCATAATCACAGCTGAGAAAACCATCACTGGAGAGTTGGATGAACTACATTCTAAGTCAAAGTTTGAAACTAAATAATAGATTAAATTTCAGTTCCAACTCATTTTTACACCTCATTTTACAGATATAAAAAGCCCACTGACCTCTCCAGGGTGATAACTTAAACTGATTTGAGGTAAAGGTACCTGCAGTTGTTTGTGATGGAGACGTGAGTATTCCCACAGGGGGATGTCTTTGGCCATGGACAGCACTGTGTTGACCACTTTATTCAGGATACTCTAGAAAAGACATGATGACCATATGAGAGTTGTCAGTGTTTATAAATAAGACTGCAACAGAGACCATATGCACATTAGAGGTTACCATAAAGTTTCCACAATGACCACACGATTACAGTAAATCACAAGAGGGAAGTAATGTTTACTGTAACATATTTTTACTCTTATTACCTCTTATTTCTATTGGCACAAGTATAGCAGCAGGATAGTGACTAAAAATAACCAGCAGTATCTGAACACCAAAAATAAGCTGCAACTGGCTGTAATCCAGTTGAGTATGGTTCCTTCCTGTTGCTATCTGTACAAAGAACAGCCTATTTCAGAAGATTGTCACCAAAAATAAACTACCAAACCACCACCACCAAAAATAAGCATCAATGAGCCCCAAGTATGATGACCGTTGATGCTGCTATTTGGAGAAAGAGCAGCAGCCCTTCTGACAAGATCAGAAATAAACAAATATGACCACCAAAAATAAACTGCAATCAGCCACAAATATCACAAATGTGCTCCGATTGGCCTTACCCTGTAAGGCAAAATGAGGGTATGTTGGGGACTACCTGAATGTCCTCAAGGCTGGGCCTGAGGACGATGTTGGGGATGGCGAGCTGGATGGAGGCTTTGAAAAGAGGCACTTGAGAGACAGTGCGACCCAGTGGGGCGAAGGCCGACAGGTACTTAGAGCTCGCCACGTGGAGACGGCGTCTCAGAGAATCCAGAGACGTCTTGGTGGCTTTATATAGAGAGTTCAATTTAAAAGATCATTTTAAGCAGCAGCCATTAACAAGTCTAAATCCTGGCCGTGATAAATGGGCCTTGAAACAGAAGGATGGACAGACACACACGCACACACACACACACACACACACACACACACACACACACACACACACACACACACAGATATATAGACAAACAGACAGAAAGTGACACAGACAGCTGGAAGGACAAACATATAGTTAGAAAGAGAGAGCAACATACGGTCAGATTTCATTTATATAAAACAGCTTTTCATGAATCCTGATAAAATAAATGAATGATGGTAAATCTATAAAATGTCTGACCTCTAACCAGAGCCTCAGTGTTCTTCTGGCAGAGGTGGCCCATCAGGTTGTAAAAGTGGCATGGCAAACACGCCTGGCATCGAGTCTTCTGCTTGGCATCAGGGTGCAGGCATGCAAAAGAGCCCTAAAAATGCCAGAGTAATGTCCACTGTGACTAGTTTCTCTTCAGTAACACTACAGAGCCTATTCATAAAGGACACATAAATGATAATCTGCCTGCTGAGTGTTGTAGCAGTACCTCCAGGTTGACCATTTCTGCTGGCTTCATCTTCCTCTTGAGCTCATGGATCATATCATACATGGACATCTCCGCTTGTGTACTGTGACTATGGAGGAAATGACTCCGAAACATAAACACCGGCAATGATAAAAACTGATCAAAATGATAAAAACGTGTGTGTACCTTTAACGCAGTAAACAAAAATAGTCATATATACGCTACATTTACAAAACTACTGGTGTACTTCATATGCAGTGCTTTTGAAGCTGTAATGGACACCCTCACAGAGGTCAGAATCAGGTAGGGTGAAATAGCTTGAGGCCAAGCAGACTGCGACAGTGGCTGTACAACTGACCCCAGACCTGTGTGACGGCATGTGAACTCACCCAGCCAGCTCTTGTCCAGCTGCCCTGACTGCACTCTCTGCCTCGCTCTGGAAGGAGTGGATGGGCACGGGCTCGTCCTCGGGCAGGGGCAGCAGGGCTGTGGTGGCCACGTCCTGGAAGGCCCTCTCCACACGGCACTCCAGCGTGTCCGAGGCGACCTTCACCACCTGCTTCAGCTCGCCTAGAGCCTCACACACACCCTGGAGGACTGAGGCAGGAGAAAGAATTTGCTCATATTCTCTCCCTCTCGCTCTATTTGACTTTGCCCTCTGTTTTGCTGTCATTCTGTTTCCAAATACTCAGTAATCAAAAAATGGTAATCAAGTGTGAAATTGTTCTCATTTACTCCATGTCTCATAAGTTCCTACTCTGAGTATTGGTTGTCGTGGATGGATACACAAAATATTCATTTTTTTTAAATATTGTGTTTAAATATAGTTGCTTTGGATAAAAGCATCTCCTAAGCACTCACACTTAAAATTAGTCTTGCATGTCATGCGGTAATAATGACTACTAATCTGTTTTATTAAACTACATTCACACATTGTTTCATTGTTGAGATGAAATATCACAAACACAGTCCCAATCATCCACTTAAAATCATCATTCTGTTCTTTATGGAAGCTCTTTTCCCTCACATCTGTCTATGTTGAGGGAGCTCCAGGAGAGGGTGGTGAGGCCGGGGGTGAGCGCCGTCTCCACGTGGCTGATGAAGGGCTGCAAGACGGGCTGGAGAGGAGCAGGGATCTGGCCTACAGACACCTGGAAGTCCTCAAGCAACTCCTGAAGACTGGAAAGGACTTTGATATTTAGTTCAATTCAGTTCCATTAAAATTCCAGACTCTTCAGTTCGGGGCGATTCCATTCACATTCTACACAGTTTAATACACTACATCTCGACTCCAGTATAAACTAAATGAGTTGCACTACAGTTCAGTTTAGTTCAACTCAACTTTGCAACTCAACTCTAAAGATGAAAGCTCTATTCAGTTCAGCTCAACACACCCCACTAGTTCAGTTAAATTCAATTCAGTTCCATAAATTCCAAGAGTATTCTCTCACTGGACTGATCATGCCAACTCACGTATTCTGTTGGGCCTTTAGCTGGGCTTCACTGGCACACACAGTCAGGATGGACTTGGGCACAGAGAAGCCCATCTTACTCATACACTTCACCTCCTGCAGAACCTCCAGCACCACAGGGTCCAGATTGACAAAGATCTCCTGGGAAGAAAACATTACATTTATTTAGTCAGTTTCCTTTAATTTAGTTAGTTAGAGCTAATGTTACATTTATATCTTTCTAGTATCCTGTTAAATAAAGACATCATATGTGATATCATAAGCGTATGCCATACGTTGGAAAAAAGATACTGTAGGAGCCATTGGGGTTCATGTTTTTAATTTTCTTTGGGACACTAGATGGCGCTCTACTTTAATTGGGTTCACACGATATAGGTGGAAAAATTCATGCAGGTGTTAATGCAGAAATGTTAACACCTCTTGACTGACTAGCTGTGGTGCAAACAGATGCAGCACAGTGACAGAAATAATCAGGCTGTATAGAAGAAGCCAATTATGAGCTTTTTGACCGCTTCATTGTGTCGCCAAAGGACTGTTACTTTGTGTAATTAAGGTACCTGTTTGAATGTTTGGCCACTTTTATGGATTTGATTATGTGGTGAGAAATAAAGTATCATAACTGTGAACTTGAACTCAAAGTTTGAACGTTATTTTACATGGAACAAGTAAGCGCGACAATCAAGTGCTCAGTCAGCAATCCCTCTGGGCTTTAAGTGTTTAAGTTAATTTGTCTGGCTTCCATGCATATGAATAAAAAGACATACAAACTGATATATTACTATAGCAGGGCTTAGTGGCAAAATATCTCAATTTCAGCAACTGGTATAAAAACACCGCATTATAATCAAGCTGACCAAGGCTCATGAAGTAAAGTGGAGTGGACCTAAGTCTCAATAGAACCTTGGTTTGTGGATGCCTGATGAGGAGGGTGGCGCTGAGGCCATGCTGACCCATCTCCACCGCCTGCACCCAGCCCCGGTGGTAGAGCAGCTCATACTCCAACAGAACGGCGGCCATCTTGTTGTAGGCCCGGATAATTTTCCTCATCTCAGGGACCTTTGATGTGTAAGCATAGGAAGGTCAGAGACTCTTTATGGAGGATGGATAAGAAGGCAAAATTATGTGAGGGAAAGGCTAGAGAATGTGAGAAGGGTCCAAAAACTGCACACAAATTCTTTTGGCGTGTCTAGGTGCTCTGTGTGCTAAGGCAGTTAAGTGCATTTATGGCCAGCCCTCTCGTTCTCTGCTTAACAAATGTCAAGGCAGTCACTCACAGAACCCATTTAGTAATACCTTTAGTACATCCAGTTTGTCTTTCAGCATAGTCATTGGTAATTCAATTTTCCTTAAGAGCTGTCGTGACCACAGTATTTTCCCTGCAATCTGCAGGATAAACAACGGACAAATAGTGTGCTTTTAGCTCAGTACAACACGATTAAAGAAATAAAGAAATTAAACAGGAAATAAGAAAGACAGACATTTAAATTTGTTCATCATCTTAGAAAACTTGATGAAAACGTGTGTGTGTGTGTGTGTGTGTGTGTGTGTGTGTGTGTGTGTGTGTGTGTGAGTGTGTGTGTGTGAGTGTATGTGTGCGTGTGTTTTATTTTAATGAATGTGATCACTGATATATGTAGTTATTTAGGACAGGGTGTGATGACTCACTGTGGGCATGTTTCGAGTGACAGGAGGGTTGTCTCTCTGTTTCTGGTAAAGCCTCCTCACTTGTTCCAGTTCATGACCATAACGTTGGAGAACAAACATGTACTTCAGCGTCAGGTCCAGTTGCTTGCCCACCCCGTTTTCAAACTTGGCCAACAGATCAAGCATTCGCTCCGCCTTCAGAAGAGAAACAGCCAACGTATCCCATCATTCATTCTCTTGGTGAGGATATACGCATACACACAGAATACTGATGAGAACTTAAAATCTCTCTTCCTTTTAGGAAAATAACACTCACTGAAAGATTTTTCTCAAACCAGGCATCTAACAATGCCTGGAGCGACTGGAACAAGCCTTGGATTTGAGCTTTGAACTCGGCATAGTCATTTTCAAACTGATGACAAAGACACAGAAATGTTAACACCTTTTGACTGACTAGCTGTGGTGCAAACAGATGCAGCACAGTGACAGAAATAATCAGGCTGTATAGAAGAAGCCAATTATGAGTCTCCTATAAAAGACACATTTTCAGCTGTTGTGGAATCATTATTCACAAATAGCAATAAAAAAAAAAACGACTTTGATATTTTCATTCACATTCTCTGCACTAGGTTAAAAGTCCAAGTCCACTTCTCTGACTGCTGCTTTGTATTTTGGTCTGTAAGTAACATCACCTCTAATTTCCGATGGTCGAGCACATTGTAGGTCTTAGACTTGATGCTGGTCACGATGGTCTGGTAGCGCACATAAATCTTCTCTGTGCCCTCCACCTTGATGTGCTGCAGAGAGGACAGGTCCTCCAGTGTGCCTGCCACGTCCGCTATCTTCTCCAGACGCTTGCAGAACGTGTCAAACTTCCCAAAGATGTAGTTCTCACTGTCAAATCAATATGGAGCAGACACATTTGTCAATGTGGGAAGGTTCTATGTGCCATCAAATCAATCAACCAATGAACCAGCTCCAACAGTCCACACTGAATCTTGTACATTAATTATTATTATTATAAAATGATCAAATGTAAATGTATTTACAACTATGAAAAACTTACTCCAGTAAATGTACTCTTGTTTAAGAAACATTTTACTTGAGAAACTGTGCACAATAAATTAGTGGAGCCTATTCAGAGAAGGTTCAAATACTTTCAGCTCAGTCAATGTTATTTAAAGTTCATGTTTATCCTTGCGGTCATTTCATTGTCACACCTTCAAGAAATGGCAGAGGAAAATGTTTTCAAGAACACCGTATACAAATTCTGATTCGATCTGGAGGCTTTGATTTTTATTTACCTGAATTCAAACTGTCTGTTCTCAAGATTCTCCCTGAGTTTCTCTCGCACCCTCTGGAAGCATAGCTGGTACTCCTGGTTGAGCTGGAAGCACTCATCAATTCTCTGCAGGAGTTCCTTTCTGAACACAATGGAGAAACACTGTTTTGACACTCATTAGCATTCAGACATTACGTCCGACAAATGCACATGGGGGGTTTGGAAAGCTGATAAGTGTTACTCATTACTGTTCAGATGGCACATCGCTTACTAAGGGCACGGTTGTACAAAAAGGGACACACCAGACTGAATGAGAATTCATGAATGTTCCAGAATGTTCTGTATGCAAAGAGCGCTGCACTGTAAGGACAGGTTTCATTAGTGCCTGATAGTTTACTGCTCTTCGTACAAGAAAACAAATTGCAATGTCAAGATGGCGGCGGCCTGTTCAAAATAATCTCCACAACATAACCATAAAACCTGCTGAGCAGAAGCAGTAATCCACTATTGGTTGCTTGAACTGAAGCCAACTCAGAAGTCCACTCTTACTATATGAGGAAAGGTGTCAAGGCCAGGCTCAATTTAAACATTGAAACTATTTAAACATACTCATTGTATGAAAAACAGAATTTAACAGGGAGTGTGTTATTGTGGCATAAAATCATAACTGTGATCTGGTTGTAGATAAACACCGTTGTGATTTATGGCACAGTAATGCATGTCCTCGACTGCTCTATAGCTTTTCATACAACAGTTTTTAGAAGTAAAGCAAGAAACCCTGACATAAAGCATACTACAACAAAACCAAAATGGGAAACACATGAACAAAAGCCTTTATCTCCATTTAACTCTGGAGTGTTTACAGCAGTGACTACCTGTCCAGGTCCCAGACCTTGGCCATCCCTTGGCTGAGGTAGGCCTTGCTGGTGGTGACCATCTGATTGGTGACTTTGACAAAGAGGGAGGTCATGTGCTCTGAGGTGTTGTAGTAGTGGGACACGTTGTGGATCATGCGGATGCTGTTCATCAGGTTGGGGATGTGTTCAAGCATACTGGTCTGACAGGAAATGAGGTCAACATAAATTACATGCTGTGAACCACAACAATGGAATTATATTTAAAATTTGCCATTCAATGTAGAAATACCAAATAGGTATACTGTTGTATTTAAGAGTATACTCCATTCAATGTAGAAATACCAAATAGGTATACTGTTGTATTTAAGAGTATACTCCATTCAATGTAGAAATACCAAATAGGTATACTGTTGTATTTAAGAGTATACTCCATTCAATGTAGAAATGCCAAATAGGTATACTGTTGTATTTAAGAGTATACTCTGACAGATCAATATGATCAACAACATGCTTCAAGGAATCTTGTTTTCACGCTTTTCAGTCAAAGTCTCAAAAAGGTGCACAAAAATAAAAGACTTACAGGAGTGCACTTTCCAAGAGGCCTGAAGAACTTCTCTAGCGTGTAAAGATACTTGACATTATCCTTTGCCTCATTGGCCACAACAGTAATGTTTCCATCCTTTGATAAAGATCAGAGAGAAATTTAGCATCAATATGACACCCATAAGCTGCACAAATTAAGTGTATCTCCTTTGTTAAACGTAAACACAAATGAACAGGATGCAACTACGATCCTGTATAGACCAGGAGAAGTTCTTTACACAGTCATTGTGCTAGTGGGCATAACAAATGAATAAAAATCAGTATTACAATAACACATCCATTTCCATGCTAAATGTGGTCTTTTACAGCTATGCAGGTTGTGAATAATCAATAAAGGGAGGATG